>NC_136625.1:24844493-25031993 GCF_933228915.1 Telmatherina bonti | reverse complement strand
TCCTGGAGAGACTCTTACTGGCTCACCTCAACAAGCAAGTAAACACCTTTCAGGACCCATTACAGTTTGCATATCGTAATGGACTTGGGGTTGAAAATGCCATCATATACCTGCTCCAGAGAGCACACTCTCATCTGGACCATTCAGGCAGCACTCTGAGGGTCATGTTCTTTGATTTCTCAAGAGCTTTTAATACCACTCAGCCTGCTTTGTTATGTGAGAAGCTCCATAAATTCTAGGTGTATACCTCCACAACCACCTGGATCTATGACTACCTCACAAACAGACCACAGTTTGTGAGACTGAAAGGTTGTGTGTCTGAGATGGAGGTCAGCAGCACTGGTGCACCACAAGGAACTGTACTCTCACCATTCCTCTTCACACTGTACACCCCAGACTTCCAGTACAACTCTGAGTCCTGTCATCTGCAGAAATACTCTGATGACTCTGCAGTTGTGGGATGTATCAGGGATGGACAAGAAGCAGAGTACAGAGAACTGGTCAGTCACTTTGTTATATGGTGCGGTGACAATCATC
This sequence comes from Telmatherina bonti, assembly GCF_933228915.1. Taxonomy (NCBI): domain Eukaryota; kingdom Metazoa; phylum Chordata; class Actinopteri; order Atheriniformes; family Telmatherinidae; genus Telmatherina; species Telmatherina bonti. Next base: position 25,031,456 of record NC_136625.1, on the reverse strand, counting down.
TCATATTAAATAGCAGCAAAACAAAACAGATGATTGTTGACTTCAGAAGGAACAAGAGTAAACAAAGCACTGTTTCCATCCTGGGAGAGGAGGTGGAGGTGGTGGAGGAATACAAGTATCTTGGAGTTCAGCTGGACAACAAGCTGGAAGAGCAGACTGTACTTCTTAAGGAAGCTGAGATGGTTTAACGTCTGCACCAAGATGTTGCATATCTTCTATAAGTCTGTCGTGGAGAGTGCAGTCAGCTTTGCAGCATCTGCTGGGGTAGTAGCATCAGAACCAGAGACTTGAAGAGAATCAACAAACTGACCAAGAAAGCTGGTTCTGTACTTGGAGTAACTCTGGAGCTGATTGTCCAAAGAAGAATGCTGCACAAGCTGATGAAGATGATGGAGGATTCTTCACACCCTCTCCACAACACAGTGATGAAACAACAAAGTGTGTTCAGTGAGAGGCTTCTTCAGGTCCGATGTAAGACTGAAAGATACAGAAGATCATTCCTGCCAGCAGCCATCAGCCTCCTGAACAAGACCTCCTCAAATTAATAATTATATACTACAATATTGAATTTCCCTTTGGGGATTAATAAAGTATTTTTCATTTCATTTCATAAATATATATAAATTTTAACATTAGTTGCATTTCAGAATTTTTGAAAAAGTCAAAGAGTATAGTTGTTGTCTTTCTCCTTGTAAATGAGACAAGAAATGTAAAGAAATCCAATTGTTGTTCTTCGCTCAGTTGTTTTTAAACATCCAATTCCACTGTGAAAAATGTTCATATGTCTTTATGCATGTATAAAGTATTTGATAAATTATTGCCATGTGAGACATAAAGCTGGCATTTCCAGTTACCACTGGTTTTGAACAGCTAAATACTGCGTTGTGCAACACTTATCCGTTACTGGTGTTTATAATTCTACCCTATTCCAACCTTTTGATAAGTCTTGACAAAGTCCTTATCTTTCATCCCAAGGTTTGTGTAATTATTCAGCAATGAACAGCACTGCTCAGGGCTGCAGCATGAATGCTAACAAGGTTGCAGGGTGAGCTCTTCTGACCGAGCTGCAGCAGCAGAATATGACATAAGACAGAAGCAAACACAGGCATAATTAAAATTCTGGAGAGTGATTGTGCTGCGGATTCAATGTTAGTGATGACATGATCATATCAAGATAATGTGACACAAACCTCCAAACAAAATAAATTTGTTTCTTTTAAGCAAGGGGAGAGACGAGTACAAACTTGTTTCATCTGTACCGATTAGGAGAAAGAAGGATGCTAAAGATGCTTTCATAAGAATAAACAAACATGGATTTTCTTTTTGTGACTTTTCATGCTGATGCAAAGAGATTGGTTAAAAAAAAAACAGTTATTCGGCTTTTCTTCTACAGCATTTTAGGGGAGGTAGATTGGCTGATATTGCATTCAAGATCTGGTGATGTTTTCTAACACCTCCAGCAGTAACAGTCTATTAAAGGCACCAGTTATAACTGATGTAATATTGACTGTTGTTTCCCATTTAATAGATGTGTTATGTGGAAAAGCATGGCTGAGCTTTGAGCCTACAGATGATTCTTTTTACACCCCACACAAACCGTTCAAGCACACATCTTTGCTTGTAAAGGGCTTTTACCTATCACATGACCAAAGTACACCCAGATATACATGATTCACACATATTTTCACAAATGAAGCACTTAAGAGCAAAGAGAAAATAATGATGTTGATTAATTTCCTGACCAGTTACATCACCATATATTTGCATATTGTGGAGTAAAACCAAGCTTATTGCAAGATCCTAATGTATTTAAGACATGGAACTACACAGACATAAAAACAGTACTGGGATAAAATAATGGTGAGTGATAAAAGAGTGAAGTGAAGCTACCTAAAATGGACGTTTTAAAAAATGGAAGAAGCAGCATTTCACTCACAAATCATACATATAGCCCTGAGCCAGCTAAGAATTCTCTAATCTATACAAAAGCAGATTTTTAAGAGATGAGATATCAAATGATAGATATTGATCACAGAAAGGAAATAAATGGGATGTGAAATGGTCAAACATGTTTTTTTTTTCAAACTGGTTACAAAGAGATTTGACAAAATCATAAAATTACATAAAAAGATGGAAATGCCGTAACTACACCCAAGACACCAAAAGGAGTCAAAAAAAAAAAAAAAAAAAAAAAGTTAAGGAATTTACTAATGTGCAAAACAACTTTATAAAAAGAAGACACAAACAAAAGAAAAATTAATAACTGTAACATGATAAGAGAAGACGAAAACAAAATTATTAATTATGTAATGTTTAAGACTACGCTAAATTGTGTGCTCAATATAAAAGGAGAGATAAAACACCAGTGAACAAGAACTAAATGGGTTTTAGTTGCTTTGTATCTCTCCAGCCAGGAAATGTTTTTGTTTGTGAAAGGACAAGTCAGTTTTGTTTTTACTATCAATCGACGAGCCAGCCTGTTGCAACAGGAGCAGATGTTTTGTGTATTCATTATCTTGTCATTATACTGCAATATATAGTGCGAACAGTAGATGACAGTGGTGAACAGTAGGGAGGAATGGTGGACTATGAGACCTGCTAAACTATAGAAGAAGAAGTGAACGCAGCAGCTATAAAGCCGGAACACTTCTTCTCCTCTTCCTCATTCGACCTACATCTGCAGCTGAAGTAACATTCATCTTCATCTATTAACAGACAAAAGGTAAATGCTTTTTACATGGTGTTTTATGTGTATTTATTTAATAGTTAAAATCCATATATTAACAGTAATAAATCATATAATATAGTTTTATCCAAAATTGAATAAAATGAACATTAAAATAAATAGTAAGAAATTAATCTGGAAAAATTGCTATCATGATAAAAAAAAAAAAAAAGGTTTTTTGCAATTTATTGTTGAAGAAGTAGCTGTTTAGACCGGATGATTCCTTTTATTTTTCTCATATCTTTGAAAGCGGGATGTCGAGCCGCGTTGGGAGCTAAGTGCTAAAGTAGGTCATTGAAACAAAGAACAGCAGCTAGATGCTACAAAATGGCGCCGTGAGAAAAATGCTAACTCGTGTTGGCTAATTAAAATACGCTCATTTCGCAGTATTGAAGCATTGATGATCCACTCGCGTTAATCAGTTTCAATTATTTTTAACTAATGTTTGGGAAGGAAATCAGTAGGCTGAAATTGTATTTATTTAATAAAATTGGGCTTGTTGCGAAAGTGCGCAATGCGCGATCGCCATTTTGTGGAAGTGGCCTGGTGACCTACTTTAGCAGCACTTTATTTTGTTTCGCTCCAGCTTACAGGCTTACGTGTAATTTACATGTACTTTATTTATTTATTTTTTAACTTTAGTGATACCTAAAATGTCGGACGAGGGAAAATTGTTCATTGGAGGTCTGAGCTTCGAGACCAACGAAGAATCTCTTGCTGCCGCATTCGGCAAATACGGAACTATCGAGAAGGGTAACGATTAAACACATTTCAGTTATTTGGCTTTTGAGATGTTTTATTCGACAACTTTTTAAATGATCGATGCATTTTTGTTATTAGTGGACGTGATTAGAGATAAAGAGACAGGAAGATCTCGTGGTTTTGGCTTCGTGAAATACGACAACGTTGAAGATGCCAAGGACGCACTGGATGCCATGAACGGGAAGGTAAGTTGCGCAACGTCAAAGCTTCATAGTAGAATTGATACAGTCAAGGGTGTGTATTAAAGTCGTACACTTAATATTTTATAGACCCTGGACGGACGGGCTATTAGAGTGGATGAAGCAGGAAAGGGCGGACGTTCCAGAGGAGGATTTGGCTCAGGTCCCAGAGGTGGAAGATTCAGTGGATCACGAGGAAGGGGTGGGCGTGGTTTCTCTAGAGGTATGCAATGCCTCTTTGATGATTTGCCTAGATGAGATTTTCACGAAAAACTTATCATTTATTTCGACCTGTTAGGTGGATACAACAGCGACAGGGGCTATGGTGACAGAAGTTATGGCGACAGAGGCTTTGGAGGTAGCGACAGGAGCTTTGGTGGCAGTGGATACAGAAGTGGCGGATACTCCTCTGGTGGCTACAGGGAAAACAGGTCAGTAATCATTGTCTGTGGGTTGGGTTTTTGTTTCCCCAACTAGTTTTTCCATTACAAAGGTAGATGCTATGCACTGTAAGTAAATTCCTTTTTCTTTTTTTTTCTCCACACAGGGGTCAGGGTGGATATGGTGACCGCTCTGGATCGTACCGTGATGGATATGACAGCTATGGTAAGCATTAATTACATTTTGGTAGATGTAGGTTTATGTTGGGGCTGTCACTGTGAAATCTGACTCTTAATCTTATGGCTACTTGCGTTTTAAAGAATTTGATGCAGTAAAATAATTTCATATTTATATGCAAATAGCATTACCAGGCTTGCACAACTTTGCATTTAAGGTAGTTTAACAACCCTTAACATTCAAGAATTGTATCATGTATGCCCCTCAGTTTTGTACCTGAGCCCAAGATGCCTGTTTGCATAAAATTGCCAAATTTTGCTGACCAGTTCCCCACTTTGGTAAAGAGGCTGGCAAAACAACTGAAGCGCTAAAGCAAATGCCAAATCTTGTCTGCTCAAAAGTTGCTCATCTCACAACTGATGGAGCCCCTTAAGCAAAACATATTGACTGTCTTGTGGGTTGAGGGGGATGTTATGAAACTCCGGTGACGGAACTTTCAGTGTCTTTACCTGTGTGCCCACTTCTTATCCTCCAGCTACACACGAGTAAACATCTCCCTGATTCAAGATCTTCACTTGGCTGGCTGTATTTCAAAGATGCTCTCCTCAAGAAAAATGTCCTCGTGTTATTGTTGACCTTTAGTTTTTGTAAATCTTCTGTAGTAGCTTGGCATCTAAAAATGTAGCCATGAGTTTTGGTCATTAACCATGTTACAACTACAATTAGAGAATATAGCCTTGCTTTAATTGGGCATCTGATCTAAGGCTTCTGTGTAATCTGACTACTGTAAAATCCCAAACTGGGGATCATGCAGCTCTTCACATGGCTTTCGTGATCAGCCAATACCATCGCTGTAGACATTTGTCCAGCACTTTAAGTATTTCCTAATTTTTGAATTCTTTAGCTTTTCTTTTTTCCTCTTTGAAGTATCTGGGGCTTGTTTCAATATTTTCCCTCAGTCATCGACTGACCTACCTCCTGCCAAGTTTTAAACTGAGGAAAGAGCTATTGAAATAGACTTTTGGGGTATTTGATGCTGAAGTCCTTTTTTTTAGCTATTGAAAAGAACCTTAGTTTAGCCAAGGCTCCTGTATGTTCAATTTCCCAAAAGAGTGAATTCCTTTCAGACTGGTGAACTGCACATCCGAAGTGGCCAGCTGTTCATGAAGTTGCAAAATGCAGCATGCTACAGTCTGTCCAAGGTATCTTCTGTGCTCTGCTCAACATCTGCATTTTAAATGTGCTGTAAATGGACTAATCTTGTTTAAAGTGATTTGGAAAATATGTAACTTCGTTTACACAAAGTAAATCTAGACGGGGAACAGTTTTGTACTTTATGTTCTTTGTATGATCCAAGATTTTTTTCTTTGTCAGTTTGGCTTCATGGAGCCTATTAAACGAACTGTGGAAAATGATCCTGATTCTGTTGCCTGTTCAAAATGATCGCATGGGGGAAATTCAGCTGGGAGCCTTTAGCTCAGACTGCTCAGTGACAAAGTTGCCTGCTATAAAAGCACAAGTGGATTTCTCTAAAGGGCAACTTAATTGGCAGTTGGTAAAAATGGAAGCAAAGCTACAACTTTTCAATGAAATCCGCTTTTGATCACCTTGGTGCAAAGTTTTTAAAGCTAATTTTTTTTTTTTTTTTTTTTAATTTATTTTGGCCATGTGACTCCTGAACAATATTCAAAAGCTCAAGACCTGTTGCATTTTGATTGTGTTGAGGAGAAACTTGAAGTGAAGTTTGAATAACCCCAGAAGTGGCTCAAGGAAATTGTGGAAAAAATGTCCGCTGGTGTCATGTCAATGCTTCATTACGTTCAAGAACTCTGCTACTTCAAAAACCTACAAGTCCTTGGAGAGTGAGGTGTTGCGACAACCAACAAGTGCTCAACAGGGATGAAAGCTGCTCTCTTGCCTAAATCATTTGTGGAGAAAGTAGGCCAATGCACGTGAGGTAAAAATCTCCTTTTGCTTTGCTCACATCCTTCAAACTAAGTTCTCATTGTTTCTATGAATACCTTCAAGTTATCCGCTGTGTAAAGTCACCTGCTTCAGATGTGTCCTACAAAGTTGCCAAAGCCTCATCCTTCAGTCAGATAACACAATTGGGTTGGGAAAGTTTCTAAAAAGCTCCTGGATTGTAATGCTCCACTCAGCCCGTCAAAGAAAAGCATTTGCCTCAACTCATTGAGCCCAGTCCACTTCTGTCCACTGTATCACTCAAATATTCTCCAGTAATGTCTCACAGCAGTCCCAATTTTTTTTTTTTTTTTTTCCTTAGGTACCTAGACTGTTTACAAATGTCTGTCTGTACCTTTTTTGTGTTTTAATGTGAGTTTTTATTGCATGAAATTAATTGATCAAAGAAATGTGTTCCAGGATTAATTTCAGTCTCTCTCTATAGGGTGATCTGACTGGTTGAAACCACACTGAATTTCTTCATGCATCAAATGGATGGTGGACGGTTATGGCAGTCATTGACACAGATCCTACAACAGGTAAATCTTACACGTTAAACACCTAACCAGGTCTTGTTCATTAACTTGTTACTAATAAAGTGTTCTGTTTCAGGTCCAACATTGCAGAAGTGGGGCAGCTGCTAGTATCTCCGAGGTGGATAGACCTGCCAATGAATTTGGTGGTCTTTGAGTAATTTTCCTTATTGTCCGTGTCAGACAACTGGATAATTGCTTTTTTTTTTCTTCTTTTTTTTTTTTTTTAACAGGCAAAATGTGTATTATGAAATGCATAAAACTTTGTAAAGGAATTTTTTAAAATAAAGGTTTTTAACAGAAATGCTGCCTTTAATCCACAACACTCAGTTCACTAAAAGCAAAAACAAAACTGCATATAGCTGAAAAAATGGTTCATGTAGGTTCACTATACCTTCAAATAAGACATGGTTGAATCATGTCATTTGAGATTTTTGCAAGTTGCAGAGGGAAATAAGTCTTCCGGGCTAAAGATGGACGGAGTCTCCGTGAGGTTTCTGAAGAGACGAGTTAAGCATACCGTCTACCGGAAAATGCAAAATGGGTAGAGCTGAGTGGAGGTGGGTGTTGTCAATCTCCGACCTGCCTTCAGCTGACAGGTAGGCGGGCTGAAGCTAAACCTGCCGCCTTGCAGCGAGATATCGGATACCTATCGGAACTAAATATACATAATTTCTAGATGACTTCCAAATTAAAATGATTCCCTCCAGTTGTCATGGTTAAACCTTACCTAAAACCTTTAAAAAAAAAAAAAAAAAATTTTTTTTTTACCAGACTAAATGTGTATTTCTGCTGAGAAGTTTCTTTTCAACATGAGTCCTTTGCGCCAGACCCCAGGGATGAAGGGTATGCATCGGTTTCACTTTTAACTGTCAGAGGTTGCTGCTTGGTCATGTCGTCTCGTTTTTATAACATTTTAAAAATGAATTAAAGCTACAAAATAACGCATGTCGGCTCATCGGGGACTTACGGATGACTGCACACAGTGCCAGGGAGGAAAAAGGCGTGTCAACCTATTGCTTTCTCCATAGTGCTTTGCTTAATGTGAATCCTGCGTCGTTTTTTTTAGTTCCTTTCAACCCCGAACAGGAAATGCAACTGATGCATTCTGAACTGGTCATTTGTTTTTGTTTTTTTAAAATATATAAATTTGACACTTGAGTAAAAGTAGGACACGTGAAAACCTCCGAAGACTAGTTTTGAGAAACACCGGTGTAGACGAACGGTGGTTTAGGATTAAACATGCCAGACATTGTACAGGTGTGTGTGAAGCAAAGGGACAATGTACGGAAAAAACGGAAATATACACTGGTGGGAAAACACGCCATCTTGGCCATTTGTCAGGTTAATGATAGATTGGATTACAAGGAAGAGCGGCCTACTTTGATTGGTTGCAAAGTTGTCAGGCCACAGCTAGAAAGCCAGCAGTCGAGTTGAGAGACAGGTGATCATTTCCAAGACATAGTCGGCATCCATATTTATCTTATATTTGAAAAGATGCAACTATGATTAAACAAAACATTTACTTAATGTATTATACACTCAATATTTAAAAAAAAAAAACAACCTAAATCTTCACACCATGTTTCAACCACCATTAGTCACATGCTCCATTTAATACAAGTAAACCAGCAACACAGGAGCCAACTAAAGGTAATTCTCAAACCAAACAGGTTATTTTAGCAATTGGGGAGTTTCAAATCCTAAATACGATGAAAAGCCAGATGCACGCTTAAGAAATAAACTACTCAACTCATAAACCTGAGTTCTATTACAAAAGCAGAATCCATCTAATCAAATGCTCAACTTGCCTCATTGATCCTTCTTCTTCTACCACTGATATAAAGGGAACACTTAAACAACACAATGTAACTCCAAGTCAACCACACTTCTGTGAAATTGTCCACTTAGGAAGCAACACTAATTGATAATCAATTTCACATGCTGTTGTGCAAATGGAATAGACAATTATAGGCCATTGGCAAGACACACCTAATAAAGGAGTGGTTCTGCAGGTGGTGACCACAGACCACTTCTCAGTTCCGATGCTTTCTGGCTGATGGTTTGGTCACTTTTGAATGCTGGCGGTGCTTTCACTCTAGTGGTAGCATGAGACGGAGTCTACAACCCACACAAGTGGCTCAGGTAGTGCAGCTCATCCAGGGCAAGGTTTGCTGTGTCTGTCAGCGTATAGTGTCCAGAGCATGGAGGCGCTACCAGGAGACAGGCCAGTCCATCAGGAGGCGGGAAGGAGGCCATGGGAGGGCAACAACCCAGCAGCTACCTCCTTCTTTGTGCAAGGAGGAGCACTGTCAGAGGCCTGCAAAATGAGCTCCAGCAGGCCACAAATGTGCATGTGTCTGCTCAAACAGACTCCATGAGGGTGGTTGAGGGCCCGACGTCCACAGGTTGGGGTTGTACTTACAGCCCAACATTGTGCAGGACGTTTGGCATTTGCCAGAGAACACCAAGATTGACAAATTCTCCACTGGCACCCTGTGCTCTTCACAGATGAAAGCAGGTTCACACTGAGCACATGTGACAGATGTGACAGAGTCTGGAGACGCCACGGAGAACGTTCTGCTGCCTGCAAGATTCTTCAGCATGACCGGTTTGGAAGTGGGTCAGTAATGGTGTGGGGTGGCATTTCTTTGGAGGGCCGTACAGCCCTCCATGTGCTCGCCATCGGTAGCCTGACTGCCATTAGGTACCAAGATGAGATCCTCAGACCCCTTGTGGGACCATATGCTGGTGCAGTTGGCCCTGGGTTCCTCCTAATGCAAGACAATGCTAGACCTCATGTGGCTGGAGTGTGTCAGCAGTTCCTGCAACGCGAAGGTATTGATGTTATGGACTGGCCCGCCTGTTTCCCAGACCTGAATCTAATTGAGCACATCTGGGACATCATGTCTCGCTCCATCTACCAACACCAAGTTGCACCACAGACTGTCCAGGAGTTGGCGGATGCTTTAGTCCAGGTCTGGGAGGAGATCCCTCAGGAGAACATCCGCCACCTCACGCCTAGGTGTTGTAAGGAGGTCATACAAGCACGCGGAGGCCACACACACTACTGAGCCTCATTTTGACTTGTTTTAAAGGACATTATGTCAAAGTTGGATCAGCCTGTAGTGTTTTTCCACTTTCATTTTTAGTATAACTCCAAATCTCGCATGTAAGTCGCTTTGGATGAAAGCGTCTGCTAAATGACTGTAGAATAGAATAGAAATCCAGACCTCCATGGGTTGATAAATTTGATTTTCATTGATAAGTTGTGTGATTTTGTTGTCAGCACATTCAACTATGGAGAGAATAAAGTATTTAATAAATCTTTCATTCAGGTCTACATGTTACTTTAGTGTTCCCTTTATTATTTTGAGCAGTGTAGTTTTAACTATAATAAAGTACCAGCCAATAAACATGTGACTATTTCCTCTTCTTATTCATTGAGGGTGTTGGGGTGCACATGGTAATGTGATTGGGGGATTTGATGTTGTAATCATAAAATGGGGCTCTGCAAAAAATGAAGTTAGCACCTGTGTCCAACTGAACTTGTAGCAGTTTGACCACCACTTAATTTTGATGTCCCTTTCTGTTTGATTTCTTGCTTGTTCTCACTCTCAGATGCAAGTTGCTTTGGATAAAAGAATCTGCTGAATGACTGTAGAGAGTGTATATAGTGAAAGAAATACCCATAAAATTAAGGTCTGAAAAATATATTTAAATTGTGTATTTAACAGAAAAAACTTAAAATTAAATAACATCTAAAAAAAAAAGAAGAGAGAACAGAAAAAGAGACAAGCTGATATGAGGTAAAGAAAAAAGATACTTTATTATTGAACATTTACAAGCTGATGTGAGCGAGAGCTCGGGTCCATGTGGTTCTGGGTCTGGAAGATGGCAGAGCTCAGGACAGTTTGTCTCAGGGATGTTTACAGGTGCCACAAGAAGCCAAAACGCTTATGTACAAACTCCTCACGTGGCCGGAGGTTGAACAGTTCCTCTGTCAGAGGGGTGACCCAGCGGTCTGTGTGGAAGACAGTCTCACCGACCTGCATGAGTATTAGAATAAGACAGTGGAAGAGTTTTATTAACTGATGCATGTCAACTCTGACTTCATTTGAATTCAGCTTAAAGCTGGGGTATGTAATGTTGGGGAGCTACCAAGATGTGAAAGTAGTACCTTGTCTTTTGCTCCTTGCGTGATCCAAGGCTTTTTTCTTACCTCTGCCAAGGAGGTTATGTTTTTACCGCCGTTTAACTGTTTGTGTTCAAGATAACCCAATAAGTTGGACAGATTTTAATTAAATTTTCAGGAGTTTTGGGAAAAGTAAAAAGGAAGAAGCGATTTATTTTTGGTGGTGATCCGGATCTCTTTCTCTGCTGTTTAGCAGGAGGAGCCAAATAAACCGAGCCGGGTTGGAAAAATCCATCCTGCATTTTCTCAGCTATGTTTGCTTTCTGAGTTTTTTCTTCACTACTTTGTATTTTCATCCTAACATGCTATTTATATGCAGAATGTGGTGATCAGGTATGCGCTGCAGGAGGAGGAGAGCCGAGAGAAGAAGCTTATCAAAATATAAGAAATGAACAGCTTCAGAGTTTTTACAGATTTATGGTAAACTGAAGGGTCTAACTATATTTCTTATTGTTCATGATTACAAAATGTCCAGATTACTATCAGGACATTCACCCAGAGTAAAAAAAAAATGTCTGAGCAAGACTGCCTACCCCAGCTTTAATAGTTTTACAAAATAGCAGTTGGTTGAATAAAATTTATGTCTGCAGAGCTTGAAAGGTGTTCGACCAATAGAGGCTAACATTTTAATTTCCATCAACATTCTCTAGAGTGGCTTGCTAAAGTTCAAAAGTGATAGTCGAGCTCTTCTAAGAGGTTATAAAAGGCAGATTCACACATATATTGAAGTTTATCAAATACTGTTGGTACATAGAGATCTGTGTTTAGTGTGGAACTGCAAAAAATTACAATTTTTGAAAGCGTGCATTTAAGAAAATAAAAATAAAATAAAAGAAAAAGTAAAGCAATTTATGTCCATCCATTTTCTGAACCGCTTAATCAGTGTCGTGGAAAGCTGGAGCTTATCCCAGAAATGAGCAGGCGAGAGGCAGGGTGGACACCCTTTTACTTTTTTTTTTTTTTTTTAAAATATACATTGATAACAAAATAGATTAAAATACAAATAATAGATAGTACAGGTACAAAGTTTGGACACATAATCATAGTTTACAGGTACATCAAAACTCTGGACTTTTCCTGTATATCCACATTAACAAATAAATTCTTGACATTAATGACAAGCTATCTAAGCTCTTTTCTGCTGACCTGTGTGTTTTGTACTTTCTCCCCACATCTTTCTTTTTTCTCTATTTAAAAGATACATGCAGATACAGGCAGTGCACACATCCACATAGTAAGGAGCCTTATCTACCATTTTCCATGAGTTAAAAGAAACTTCTTTGCATCAATTCATCATGTGCTGCTTCCTGTTCTCTATAAAGTCATTCTGCTGCATCTCCTCAACCTATTTCCAGTCAGGAGAGTATCTTCACCAGAAGACTTCCTGCTGGGACTGCTTGTGTAAGAACAGCAACAGAAAAAAAACTAGAGCAAATTGTCAGGACTTCCTTCCTCAAAATCTTAAGTATTAACTGCCTGGGAAAATGGTTCAAAAATAGTTTTGGAAACTATTTTGTTGTTACTACTCCATAAGCTATACTTTTTCTTTTAAATGTAAACAAATGTGTATCTTACAAGAGAAGAGTACTTTTTTTTTGTTATTTTTCATTTATTAAAAAGGCCTAAATAAGTTCTTAAGAATGAATAAAATATGTTTGCTACACAAATATGTCCCCCTCGAAAACAAGAAGAGAAGGGAAGAAAAACAAAGAGGAAACATTTATGGCAATTTTTTACCTTCCATCCAGGAACATCTTTCATGATGATTGCTTCCTCTTCTAGGTTTTCCCTCAACATCCTTAGAACCCTGGCACAAACAAAAGTAGAGTTTCCACATAAATAGCTAATTTAAACTGGTTTACTTAAAAAACAAACAAAAAAACAACAACATTACGTTAAAAAAAAAAGGTTAAATGTGCAATGTTAAGTTTTAAAGATTACCTTCGGTCGTGCTCTGCCTGCAACAGAGGCATGATTGCTATCCTGGCCTCCAGCTCCTCAATCTGCAAGCGCCTGAAACACAAACATAACCACCAATTTAATCTTGACAGTGCACACACAACTTGGCAGAGCAAAATCAAAAATAAATTCACATAACAACTTACTTCCTTTCTCTATTCCAGCTAAAAAGCCTCCAATAGCCAAACACCATGATGCCAATTCCAAGTCCAAACATGCTATACCCTGTGGAAGTAAGCAATCACATTAACACTGCAATTCCTCCTGTACTACTGCACGTATTTGCATTTCATCAGATTATCAGCATAACAGTGAATATTATGTTAAAAAATTTGCAAGTGTTTGGAGTTCCCGTGCTGCAACACACCTACAGTCATTTAGCAGACACTTGTATCCAAAGCGACATACATATATATCCCAATAGGCACATCGGGCGACAACTTAGGGTTCAGTGTCCTGCCCACGGACACTTAGGCACACAGTCAGGGAAATCCTGGAATTGATCCCCCAACTTTTGAGTTGAAAGATGACTGCTATTCTGCCTGAGCTACAGCCACCCTAACCTGACTCACTTAATTTGCAGACTTGTGAAGAGGTTAATATCAGACTCTGCAAAAGTTTGCTAATTGCCCACTGATTTGAGTCAGGCGTATTAAGCAGCGAAACTTCCAAAACTTGCAGGGCTGCAGAGTTGCCTACCCCTGCTGTAAATGTAAGGCTGGAAAACTGTCAGAATCTTCAGAAATAAAGAGGCACCTACATGCCCAAAATTAGCATCTAATGTCAAATTCAGAGTTTTAATATGGCATGTGTACTAACTTTGTATTTTATAACTTTGCTAAAGTGCGAAATGTTTCTCTTTGACTGTCTAGTAACATGATGTTATGTTTTGTGTTTTTTAAAACACTTAAACAGAAGACTGAGAATGGCGGACAACCTGCAAAAATGTACTGATAAAAATATTTTAAGTCAAGAGTATGGACACATTTTGGATATTTTTTTTGTTCTTTTGGTCTGATTCTTTGCTTTTTGCTTGCAAGACGCTCTCATGTACATTACAACATTCTACTAATTTCTATATTTACTAGGAGTGGGAAATCGAGTCGAAAAAAATGGAATATTGGTATATTTTGCTTCACAATTAATTTTTTTTTTTTTTGTTAAAAAATTCTTTTTTTTTTCCTTCAAATAAATGCAAATCTATCTTTTTTTGTGTCATTTTTATGAATGCTTTTACTTGTCTTCTTAGGCATTATAGCAGAACGATTATCTGGCTACTGTGCTGTTTTTTCCTAATGAAATTAAGAGAAACGACTAGCGAATAAAGTTTTGTACAATTTTTTTGTTGCTTTTAGTCTACAAAAATCAGCAATATTGAAGAATCGCAAGAATTGCAATTAAAATCGAATCGACACCCAAAAAAACTCAGAATTGAATCGAATCGGGACAAAAGCATATCGTCACAGCCCTAATATTACTGTTCTTTACTTTGAGGAACCTCAAGGAACTCGAACAATGAGAATCACATAATGCTATAGTAATTATGGCACAAAACTATTAATCTTTTTAACTGCATCATTTCCACGTAAAGCATGTAGCTTTATTTAATAAGTTTAATTTCATTCTTTGAGTCCAGGTTCACAGTCTGCTTTCTAACAATAGCAGCTTTCATTTGTGGTCTTTATTTTGTGACAAGTTAATCAAATAGATCAGAGGACCTCAGCTCCATTTTGACAACCGCTTGTGTCTTGAGGTGCAAAGGTACAAATATTTACCTGTACAACACCAGCACTAGGACTGTATAATCAACCATCAACACTTTCATCTCTCTCTCTCTCTCTCGTCACCAAGTCTGCCATTTATTTAAATCAGAGGTCACGAGCTCCAGTCCTCCAGAGCTAACATCCTGCAGGTTTTCGAGTTTCTCTGGTACAACACACTTGATTCAGAATAAAAAGATCTGCAACAACTTGTGATCTTCTACACCTCCGTGTCAATTAGCCATTGGTTTGGGTCAGCTGTGCTGCAGTGGGGAAACACTAAAATCTGCATGATGGCAGACCGGAATTGAAGACCCCTGATTTACAGTATGAGCTCCATACCACACAATTCAAATGATGTAATAGCTTCCAAAGGGTTTGGATGTCTATCCTTAGTGTTAAAACTTCTGTAACAAGCCGCGCTATTAAACATCTAAAACCTCATTTGTTCATTTCAAAAGCAGCAAACGTGAGCTAGTTAGCATGTGGCTATCAAACTGTCAATAACTACTTGTTTTAAGGCTTAATCATTTTGTAGGCTTTTACGGTGCGTTGTTATGTGACAAAGTTATTAAGACCCCAATCGACAAGTGTAAATGTTAGAGCATTTAACAACTGTAGTACTTTCATTTCAATATTTGTCTTGGACAGACACAGGGCAGTTAGCATAAACTGCTAATAGTGAAGCATAAATGTCAAGTTAACTTTACATGTTGCACGCGTGCTGTACAGCCATATAGATTGAGATTGGTATAAATGTGGTGCTAGTACCCGAAAGTCCTCGTTTAGGTATATTTCTTTTATAATCAAAGGCAGCATAGCCTCCCGGAGGAGGCATGTCCTGCTTCACCTTGGACCCCGCCATCTTCCTCCAGCCTCCGCTTAACAACACGGCTGACGTCCCTCGATGCAATTCTTCCTCTCTCATACAGAGAGGCTCTAGTGGGCTACAGCGCCCTCACATGGCCGGCTGACATTGTCTCAATTTTTAATTTATACCACATCTAACTTAAACTGCAAATTTAATGGATCACAAAATAGATAGACAGACAGACAGACAGACAGATAAACAGATAGATAGATAGAAAACATAGGTTAAGGTATAAATAATTGCCATTTCTAAATTTTTTACACATGAATGGGACTTCTGTGACACCTACATAAGGATCCATGTCCTTTGACACCTCATTCATGAGATGGTCAAAACTAACTACAACTAAACTAACTAAATCCTTGCAGTTCTTAATGAAATAATAGAATATTGTACAGAATACAAAATGTAGCATGTGTTTGTTGTGCAACAAAAACTTAAGGATCAAATGGTCGAATCATTAGCATCAGCATTGCCCCATACTTTTCCTGTTTTATACATCCATATAAAAGTGGTCTTTTTTGTTAGTTTCTTGATGGTCCATTATGCTAAATATGTGTCTATTAAAGTTGAATTGATCATAGTGTTATAGAGGCTTGCTTTAGTTTGTCACATAGATTTCTCCTTAACTGAACATCTACTACTGCAAATAACCACAGATCTGTCAACAGATGAGACTTTGATAAGGTCTCTTAAATTGATTCACTTGTCAAAAGTTCTGAGGATACAACAGTGAGCTGTTTCAACATTAAATGCCCCAAAGCAAACAAGGCAGACCACTGAAATCATGATCACTGTTTGATATTTCAGGATGATATTAATATCGCAGTTACACACCAAAAGAAAAGCAGTTGTAGTGCAGACCTCCAAGCAACTAGTTCCTACCCAGACTGGAAGGAATCCTTCGAAAAATTTTTGTGTCCGCAATTCCTTCCCATCGGTCCTAAAATTTAATGGAATCTAACTTAGATCAAGACCAGTTCTCAAAAGAAAAAAGAAAAAAGCAATTCTTTTTGCGTGAAGTTGGTAAGTCAGGCAGATGTATGTGACAACCAACCACAACAACCAGCTTGTCCGAGGTAAAAAAAAAAAAAAAAGAAAAGTTACAACCTAAATGTATTTAAACAGGTGATATGAGGTTTGCTTGGGCAGGTTGGTCAAGTCTAAGTTCTCAATTTATGTCCTCAAAAAATCAGCTTGTTTTTACATAATGCCAGAATTCATCAAGCTACAACTGCGAGAATGGTTCAATAACCATGGAATAATATTTAATGTTTGGTTTGGCCACCACAGAGTAGACTTTAACCTCATTTAGAAGCTTTGTAAGGTGCTTCACAACCCTTTATACAGCAGTATTGATTTAAGACCTTAGTGAGAAACTAATGCATCACTGAACAGAAATAAATTTATGCCGTTACATATAAAAAATGATGCAACTTCGAATGTGTGCTGTAATCAGAAGTGAAGAAGGCCTAACAACTGGGTGGTGTGTGACTTCTTTTGTAAACCAGGTATTATTTCAAATCAAATGACTCAATAAAATCCCAAAGAAAGCAGTCACTTAAAATTTAGAACTTTTTTTTATTTCTTTAGGAGCTAGGAAAACGTAAACCAAATCATTTTTACATAACTGAACAATGCAGATTACTGGAAAGCCGAGTAATTAAGCAATATTGTAAAGGAATTCAAGATGGTCTTGTGTAATCTGGAGACTAGGAAGTAGCTGGGAGACAATTCTTTAAGAACTGATTCAGGGCTACATACATCCCGTATCATGGACAATGAATAAATACTGGAGGCAAAATCTCTGCCTCCAGTGTTGCAAAGTCAGCTCTTTCAGAGTTTGCATTAATCCGTGATGACATAACACTCAAAATAATCTTACAATGTGGACAGTAATATAAAATAAACAAATTACACATGGTAATTACAGATGACTTAAGCATTGACACCGCGCCTCTTCAGCTAAGGTGCAAAACAGGTAGGCATGCTGTTAAACAGGAAAAAGAAGAAAGAAAAAAAAGACAAAGCTAGAATAAACTCTTCATCAGTGGAAACCACGTTATATTGAGTGATTTATAGCATTGGGGAAAAAAGAAATGGAAAAAAAAAGAAAATAACTTACTGTAAATACAAAATAAATTCAAACCTTTAACTACACAGGTGATGAAATGAAAATTTTACAACTTGGTTGTTTTATCTGTAGTTTAAACTTTTGTTGAATGTGAGTTCTTGGGTATAACTATAACCATTCAAGTGTCAAAAAGTTAGGCCTGTCTGACCCACATTATGGCAGAAAGGCTAGAAAGCCTAAACAGAGTACTCACTTTTAACATTGTACTCACAGCAGACAGAACCTCTTACCACACATCATTTAACTAGTCAGTCTGAAGGACAGAGCCCAAAGAAAGCCCTTCAAGTATTGTTCTTTCTTTGCCCCACTTAAATCAAAATGGTTTCTGCACAACTATTAAAGACCAGCAAACTTCAAAAGAAACAACAGATATTATGAAAACTAAGAACAAAAATCATACAAAGGTAATTAAGGAACGTTTCTTCACCTTGAAAGATTGTAATTGCTTAACAGTCCTGCAGGGGTGCCGTGGACCATATTATTGGAGCTGAGGAACTTGGACAAAAACTAATTCTGAACAGCAGTACATTGCTTTTTCAATTATTTCCATGTGTTTGCAGTCTGTGATATTGACGAACGAGAGGGGATCATGTCCAGCAGGTACTCCCTCTGACGAGCGTCCACAGTGGCAGAGGTCTTGTGACCTGTCAGGCTGGGGTTCACGTAGGCCATGGTCACTCCTGTAAACAGGCAGCAGACCAGCAGGTCAACGTGAGGCGCAAGCAGCTAGCAGTTTATTTTAATGTTGCTAGAGTTGTAAAAAGAAAATCCTTTGCCACCCTTTCCCTCACAATGCACAGTTACAGGAAAAATGAGAGAATTTCTAGTCTAAAAAAGGTAGAGACACTCAGGGGAAAATATGAGACCACAAAACTGAGGGACTAAAGTAGGAAAATGGAGATCAGTACCAGGAAGGGAACTGGATAGTGGGGTTGCCTTGTCCGAAAACATTTCCTCCTATAATTTTCGAAGGTTTTTTTTCTTTTCTTTTTAGTCTAATGAGTAACATTAATCTAATTGATCAATTTTTAAATTGATTATTGAAAATTTTTTAGATTGAGCAGGTTCAAGGATTGCTTTTGGACCAGACAGGAGTTGAAAGAGAGCAGATGTCAGGCGCCAGAGTTGGGCTGGTATCAACGCAAGTCTACCTGTATTGCTGTTGCTCTGCTTCTTCCATGCAGTGGATGAGGCACTACCTCCGCTGATATTCCTGCCGCCGCCGATCCCACTGCTGCTCACCTTTGAACTCTGGACAGAGCGGTGGGAAACATGACCATGCTTACCTGGCCGGCTGACCAAAGCTGCGGCCGCCACTGCACTCTGCAGCTGGGAGGAGGAGGAGAAGGAGTGGGGGACGCCTCTCACCCCAACTGATGAAACCCCGTGGGACAGGTGGCCCTTTGAGCTCTGTGGGGAGTTAAGAATTGCAAATAGGCCATTTTAGTTTCAGCTGCAACAACTCCACGTGTTCTTTAAAGGGGTTCTATTATGGTATTTCAAGTTTTCTGAGCTTTCTACACTGTTACAGTGTTGAATCCTCAAACATGTGAATGGCACTGTTTTTTATCACCTAAACGCATGTTAGAGTTTGAGTTTGAGTTCCAGCACTCTCTCCGTTCGGTTTCCATGGTGACAAAAAACGCGTCGTTTTAGAGAGGTTTTTTCTACTTGGAAATCCTTGTGACGTCCCGGGGGATAAGGTTCGGTGATTGGTTACCTTCTACTGGTTAACAAGGGCATGTACAAATACATCAGGCGGGTGGAAAACGTCGGATAAAGTTATTTCCAACAATGGCTGGTGAGCTTACCAAAGAGAGACATCCTGCTGCATTCGTTGCTGTGGGTTGCTGTTTTCCACTTTGTTTTCAGGGTCTGATTCAGGTTCCAACATGTAGGGCTGTATGCTATGACATTGTATTTCGTTTTTTTATTGAGTTCATATTAGCCTAATCCTTCTGTTTATGAGATGTTATAATGACGGCAAATGCAGGTGCGGTGCGCGCTCCCGATGTAGTGCAGTGGCGGGAGGCCGGGCTTAGTGCGGATGAGTCTCAATCCACTCGTTTTGCCCACAGGCTGATCTGACAGCCTACGGAGAGGGTCGGTCTGAAGTAAATAAAGCGATTTGTGACAATAACTCGATCAATCCCAGCCCTTCTGGTCTCAGAAATAAAAATAAATTAGCCTGAAATGCACATAATAGTTCCACTTTAAGGAAGAAAAAAGGCTTTCCTACCTGCTTGATGGAGTGATGATGAACTAAATTGGCTCCCTGGCTGGCTTGGTGGTGGTGGTGGAGGGAGGAAACTCTAGCCTGAGCCTGCTTCAGCTGCTGAGACACCAGTTGCTCTGGCTTCAGTGACAAAGAGGCAGATGAAGAGGATGACGAGGTACTGTGAGAGACTGTTGAGGACGTCTGCTGAATAATACGTTGCTCTATTTCTTGCTCTTGTTGCAGCGCTTTGACAAATGCAGCTTTCAGCCTATTGGTATGCTCAGCTTTCAATGCCTTTTTCTGATTGGATGACATGCAGTCTTCACAGAGCACTGCACCGCCTTTTGCCTTGTCCAGCCTCCAGCGGCAGGTGAAGTCAGTATTGCACTGGGTGCAAATAAAAGGGTCTCTATTGACTGGCTTGGACAGTGATACACCCATCTTTCCTAGATGGGGAAAGATTGGAAATGCATTAAATAAATAAAAAGATACAACATTGATTCACAAAATAGACTTGCAAACAGCACTACTTCAACCATTAGAAACATTTATTTTAAAGGAAACAATTCCCTTCATTTTTTACTAATTATGTGCCCAATAATAATTGGTTCTATTGATATACTTATCATCTAAAAATTCACCTCGGTGGATGGTATCTAAGAGATTCTGTACCACTTCCTCAAGTCCCACCAGGTAGATAAACTCGTTATTGGCCGCTGAAGGCAGAAAGTTAAACTCTGGGGCAGGTGGTTTGGGTGGGGGGATCTCCAGGAGGGTCTTCTCCAGCTGTTTGCGGAGGGCGAGCTTAGCTGCGGCTTGGCGACTGGCTGGGGAGTCATTAATGCCAACAATAGACACACTGCTTCCTGAGGAGGAGCCTTTCAAATTGGATGGCGAACCCTGGAAAACAAGTGTATATAGAAAAAGAAAAGAAAACAAAAAACACACATGTAAACAAATCATTAAATATACGTTTCATGTCTCTGAGAAACACAACTGTGTGGCTGTTAATCTTGTTAAACAATCCGAGCTAAACACAAAGTTTCAGTCTGATTCAAAACTCCCTCTAAATAAAATTAAGATTGCCCCGTGCATTTTGGAGAAAAGTTCATAAAGAAAAGACATTTGATTAAATGTAGCTGTTAAAACGTGCTTTAGATTAGTCTGATGCAGACACGGCTGCATCACATACATGTTTAGTCCTTGGACTTTGCTAGCACACAATTTTACGTTAGCTCGCCATTTATTCCCAACAACATACCTTAACTTTCTGTCCGTCAGTTCTCCGAAAAAACTTGGTAACGAGTAGCTGAGTCATGATAAGAAGTGACCAGCGCTGTTTTAATTTATAAGTTCGCTCGCAACCGAACCTGTTGGTCTAATCGCTGGTGCTAATGTCCTCATCAAAACTGCTTATTCCTTGGATTAATCGGAAGCTAACTTTAAGTTTACAATTAGTACTGTTAGGCATCATATTGTCGGATTAAATTTATACCTATTGTGAACAAGATAATACAAACACAAACACCGTGTACCAGAAACAAAAGAAAACATTACTAGCAGCAAAGGTCCAATTACGCCCTTGCTCACTGCACTGAGGCTAAAAAGATAAATAAATAAATATGGAAGAACATTTCAAGAAATTACTCTTAGTTTAGTTAGTTAGTTACTCTTAGAGGCCAACAATGAAAATGGACACTTTTAATTCTGCACCATTACTGTGGAACTTAACAGTCGAACAAACACACGAGGCTCCAAGTTCCTGCTGTCTTTTATTACAAAGTCAAAAGAGTGATTAATCTTTTTTTTTTTCTTCAATTTAATGAATCCTGCTGGCTTTTATTACCTTGTAACCTCAGAGTAAATCACAAGACCTTTTGCTACACTTTACACATCTTCTACATCATTTACCTGGCCTGCCACTGGTTGACTTTCAAAGCCGGGTTCTTATTTGTTATTCTTAAATAATTGTGACACAAAATAAGTCAAATTGCAGATGCAGTATGTAGAAAAACCGAGAATTACTGCCTCCAATGGTATGAATAGGTGCTAATCAGTCAGTTGCTTCTCATCTAATAAACTAATGATCCATCAACAGCAAATGTGATTCACGACTGGGAAGGGTTATAAGACCATTCCCAAAAGAAACGGAGCCTCAAGGAAGATTATACACAATGGACTATATTCACAACCATTAGCAATCTTCCCAGGAGCCAAACACCCAAGAACAGACAGGATGATGCCCAGAAAAATTGTCGAAACACCCAAGAGCTACATCTCAGATTCCGCAAGCCTTATTTATCAATTTAGCATGGTAAATGTTAATGTTAAAAAATTTTTAAAATAAAATAAAAGATCACTATGACTGGTGAAAACCAAACATATCAGCACAAATCTTGATGATGACAACTTTGGCTTGATCTGCAGCCACAAGACCTGCTCTGTAGTCATTAGGCCTTTTCACAAAAGCTTTTCAAGCAAGGACTGATGTTCCTTTGCTAAGATGCTAAGATGGCATAGGTGTGTCAATGGTGACGTGCTGCTGACATGCCCCTGAACTGGTCAGGGAAGTAGCTAAAGAGGCGACACATGGCTTCATTACTGTCCGCTCACACGAACCGACGACGCTGTCATCACTCAGCCGTTTCTGGAACGCCAGCTTGATTTGTGTAAGCAACAACAATATGGGGTGGTCATTACTGTGTGGCATGTGTAAATTACTGAAAAAAAAACCCCAAAAAAACACTCCAGTTCTTTTCTCACGATTAACAAGATCCTATTTTGCATCTTTGTATGTAGATGTGAAAAGGGCTGTTGATACGAACTCCTGACTCATCAAAGCATGCTAAAATCAAGTGCAGTGTAATCTGTTTGACTACTAAAAGCATATCTAAAACTGAGTCAAACTGATGTTGTAACAGCAGTTTGATGATCCACAGCACACCAGTAAAACTGCCAGATAATAGCTAAAAAAATAACAGAAAACATAAAAGGTATAATGGCCTAGACAAAAGCCAGATTCCATCCTGATTAAAATTCAGTCGTGGGATCGTAAGAGTTGTACATCAACAAATTATCCACAAAACTCAATGAACTGAAGCGTTCATGTTAAATTAGGAAGGGAACAAGACTGATAATATGATACAGAAAACAGTTTAGTTTACTGCTGGCAAAGGTGGTTATATTGTGATGTCATGTAAAGCCTACTACCTACACCATGAGAAGCGAGAACTTTTTTTCTTGTTCTCGAGGCCCCGACAAAAAAAATTCTGTCATTTTGTTCTTATGGATGTGGTTGAACACAGGTCTTGCCCATAGGAGGTCCAGCTGGCAGAACTTTCTCCTTGCACGGCTCCAATAAGTATTGAGTGATTGGTCAGACATTTGAGGTGGGCGGGATTAACACAGAAAAGCATAAAGTGGATGGTTGCCACATTTTTTGCTGATGCAGGTTAAAAGGATTGTTTTAACAAATTACAGGATCAAGGTGGTGAGAAAGTATGAACATTTTTACAACATGTCCAACTGAAACACACAGACCTAATGGCATGCACAAACCACCCTAACACAGAAAGTTTTGCATCAAGTATAAAATGACTGGGTTCATTGCACATAAAAGCTCCAACATCTCCCCACAATGACTCTCTGGCCTGTTTCAGACTAAGCTTCTTGTGGAGTATGCCATAAGGTTATTATGTCATGTGTTTCCACAAGATCACATCCAGGACCAAATAAATTTATAAAATGTAAAAAAAATTTCATTCATGTTCATTTTTGACATGAAGACATTACAAAATCTTTTCTTCAGCACCCCCCGACAAAAAAAGAAAAAAAAGAAAAAAAAAGTTGCTTGTGATATACTAACCAGTGTGTTTACACTGCTGCCCACTCTAATGAGGCCTGACTGAACCATGCCTCTCTGGCCCTGTCCCGCAGGGGCTGACGTCCTGGGGCCCAACAGAAGAGGAGGTGGTCCTGACCCTGAGCCTCCAGTTGCAGCCATCTGCTGCTGTTGCTGCTGCTGGCGGAGAGCCTGGATCTGCTGTGGAGATACAGAGATGGTCTAACCAGGACAATGAGAGGGATGACACGGAGGAACATCACAGACAAAGGACGAGGAGAACAAGGGGAGGGACATCAAAAGCACCAAAGCAAAAGCGACACAGGGAGAGAGAGGTGCAAAAAGAGGTCATAAGTCCTAAATATAATGATCTCTCTGCAGTTCGTCTCTCGAGAATGAACATGCTTTCACTGTCCTGAAGTCAAGATTTAAATATGTATAAATTGACAGATCTTTTAAAAATCTGAATAATGATATGAACATAACATCCTTCATAACTCACCTGTGCTCCTCTTACCAAAGGAGGCATAATGATCTGGGAACCATGTTTAGATGACACCTGCTGCCCTCCTCTCACCAGAGGGGGAGGGATGACTGTGCCTGAACTCCTTCCTGTTAAAATCTTGTAAGAAAAAAAAAAGTAAAAGAAAAATGTTATACTTCTAGCACAACTGTGCTTTCAAACCAATAAACTGCATGAAGACATTGCAAGATAATGGAGAATTAACCTGCTGAGAGCCTTTATTGTTTGCAATTGTTCCTCGAATTAAAGGAGGAGGAGCAGAGGAACTGGATAAACCTGAGGGCTGAAGAACATCAGAGAAAGTCATTTAACAACAAACACTGAACTCGCTGCTTATATCAGCTTTAGTGATTAATGGGTTGATTTCATAAATACAAAACGTTAATAACTCTGACAAATCTTTCTGACAAATGATTAAACATGACAATTTAGATGCCTCTAAATCCAATCTAACATCCAGTGGGTCTTTCACCCCATGGATGGACTCCACTCTGATTTTTAGCTGAGGGCTAATCCTTGTTCTACTCTGCAGCCTCATTGAGCCTGGAATAGCAGCACATGAGGCTGATCTCAACCTAATATAGGTTCAGTTTGGAATGGCCTTTCCAGCTTATAGGAGCTAAAGTCCATTCACACCAGTAAACTCACCACAGAGGCAGATGAACAACACTGAGGACTGTAAACTGGGACAAGTCTGCAGGTTTGAGAAACACTGCAACTGAATGCATTTTCTGTTTTGTTTTTTTTCTAAATTCATTCATTCATTTATTCATTCATCATTTTCCTAACTAAGGGAAGGAAGCTGGCGCCTATCCCAGCAGTCTTTGGGCCAAAGACAGGTTACACCCTGGACAGCTCACCAGTCCATCACAGGGCCACACAAAGACAAACAACCACTCACACTCACTCCTATGGGCAATTTAGAGTAACCAATAGACCTAACATGCATGTCTTTTGGATGGTGAGAGGAAGCCGGAGTACCCACAGAACATGTAAACTCCACACAGAAAGGCCACTGTCCAAACCTCACCTTATTTCTACATCATATATGAAAAATAAAGGCTAATTGAATCACATAATATTTTTGCAGCCAGCCATCAGTAAGCCTGGACACTCTACTCAAGCACAGTCAGTTTTAACCATTTTACAACTAAACATTTTTTTTACTTCAACCATTCAGGCAAAGCTATAAAATACTCTGAATTATCAGAAAAGAGAAAATATGCATTTAATCCACATATAAAGCAAATTTAGTTTAGTTTAATGGAAAGTGGGGCTATGTAACAATTTGCTGGCGAGAAGCTGTTTACCTTCTGCAGAGTGTCCCTCTGTATTTGGCTCTGTCGTAGTTTCTTCAGCAGCACCAGCTTGGCCTCTTCCAGTCTCAGCTCCTCCTTCAGCTGCTTAATGATGCGCTCCCTCTCTGCTGGGCTGCTCTTCTGCACTCAACAGACAATCAGAACATTATTTGCACTACTACCAAACATTTTTTGGCTTCTAAAACATTACAACATGGATCTCTGTGCACAAATAATCTCTCATATGATCCACTTTCAGTGGCTTTGCTCTGACATTGAACGAACAGTATTACCAATGTTTGAGAGGATAGTAATCTAAAATAAGGTTACCACCAAGTTTTGGGTTACAATCTAGCTTGAGTATTGTGCTTTATTAAAGTAGAACAGTATGTTGAAATGCATGTATTTGAAATGTGTGTCACTTTGTCTCACCATTAGCAGGTCTGTGTCCAGCTCTTTAAAGTGACTCAGGCCATTCATTGGTGGACTGGGGGAGTCATTATCTGACAAGATGATGACATCATCATCTTCAGGGGACGGAGGACGCTTCTCCCTTTTTATACTCCTGACAGAAGATGAAAAATTGCAATTAGCTTCTTTACAGTGTAGAAATTAAACACAAATACTGTATACAGCGAAGTCAACATGATAATATCAAAAACACAATATGATAAAACGTAGTTTGACTTAATTTCTTTTTTTCTTTCTTCAGCAGACATCACTGCAGAACTTTCATATTGTATACATCAACTAATTTGACCTTTCAGTTTCACATCCTTAAGATTCAAGATCAAAAGAGGAATTCTGGCTGTCTATTAAAAACTAACCTTCCCTAAGTGTTTTTTTGTACATTTATGCAAACTTCCAAAAATGTTACAGCGTTTGGCAGTTATAAAAAAAAAAAAAAGTGGAGGATTTCATGGGACATTTTAAGTCAGATATTTAACTATATAGGTATGTGCAGACACATCCAGCAGAGTTAAAATGAGTAGGAAGTAAAATAAATCAAAACTCCTCAACAGTGTATTCAAACATTAGCATCCAAAACTAATGTCTGCTTTCAAAAAGGTTGGTTTCTCGAACACCCTTCTAATTCATGACCACAAGTTTATCTGCTCCACTATAATCTAACAAGCCCAGACACCTCTCCACACAGCTTCCTTCTTTATGTTGATGCTGTTGCAACATCAGGCGAATAATCCTAAAAGCCAAGGAGGGGCAAAGTAGGCCTTAAAACTCCAATGAATGTCTTCTAAATCTCAGTGAAATGGCTGTTTGAGAGATTGTTTTTTCTGTTGAAACAGGACACTGGCGGGGTATAACAGGCGTCTGAGGCATTTGGGAGTGACCTGTACACGGCTAAGTATGTCACACAAAGCATGCTAAGAAAATGAAAGCAACTGGTAACCTTGAAAGCAGTTTGGATCAGCCCAGAGTGATCAGCATTCGGCCCACTGAAAATCCCATCATCATGCATATTTTACACACACCTCCTCCCAGCATATAAAGCATCTACAACAACGTGACAAGTTTCACTGTAGGCTATATGTTAGGTGACCTAAATTCTTTGTCTGCTCAAAAACTGAAATACAGGAGTAATGTAAGTAAGAAAACAGGGAAAGCCTAAAGGTTGTGCAAATTATGCATTTCTGTGAAGGCTAAGACCCCCCCCCCCCAAAAAAAAAAAAGCTAAAACATAACATGAGGCCTGTCTCTCTTCGCTGTCCTCCTTATTTGAGTGTGTGCACATTAATCTCTCCTCAGGGCTTAGCGCCATCATCACTTCCTGTGGATTAATCACTACTCTTCCAAAGAAGTCACATGACCTCAAAGTCATCGTCACGTGACACATTTACTCCCCCCCACCGTTCCTTCCACTGTGGAAACCATGGCAACAACCGGCTGGAACCAGTTTGTGACACACGGCTTCATTTTGTGAGAGAGGAGTTTTTAGGGTTCAGGTGGAGGGAAAATGGAGGTAGAGTAAAAGGCACCCCCTCCCCTCCCCCAACCACCAAACACTCACACACACACAAAAACACTATCCCCACATCCTAACGAAAATACAGGAGAACGAGGTGGCAAAAGTAACTTTGAAACACCTTCATTCTTTTCATTTTCAAATAAAGTGTCATGTATCTTTTTGTAAATTTACAAAAGTGAGTTTTTAGAACAAACTGTTCACACAAGAGGCTGGCAGAAAAACACCAAGACTTCTGAAGCCCAAACAGCTGATCATTCACGTGATTAGTCATGCATCACAACTTATTTGCAAAAAGGAGTTTTTCTGTACATTTTCCATCATGTAGATTGACTTCATTTTATAACAGACATAAACACTTCTTTTGTTCCTCAGGTTTGAAGTTTTTGTTGACTTTTTCTAAAGCAATATGTCCACATTTTTATCAATAAAACTTTGATGGTTAAGTTTCTCACCCTCTGGTGGTGCTCATGTCCACAGGCTGCTCTGTCTGAACTTCAACTTTTATAGTGGCCTTTACTTCGCCTGCAGCCAGCATGCCGCTGGATGCCTTTGGCTCTGTCTGCCGGACTCGGCTCTTTGTGTCCACAGCCGGCTCCATCTTTGACTTGCTGGCTCGGTCATTGCAGTCAGTCCGATTGTCTGAGCTTGGTTCAACAGTTTGTTGTTTCTGCGTCTGATCTTGCTCATCCTTCACCGGCTGGGAAGCTAGGGGTAACACTAAAGACAACGGCACCCGGCTCTGCTCTGGCTCCTGCTCTTTCTCCAGTTCTGATCCAGGTTTAGTCCGGCTCTGAGTGTCCTGTGCCAGTAAAAGGTCAGACTTCGGTTCAGTTTGTATCCCTGTTGTGGGTTCAGACTGGTCCAATTTAGGTTTTTTGCAGTCATTGTCAGCATTGGAGGGCTCGATGGAATTTGGCGGAGCCTCCCTCTCCAGCGCCCTCTTCTGGCTGCGTGTCTGGCGGACAGCCTCTTCAGACATCCCCTGTAAAAACAGGAAAGATATTTTCATTTTTAAAAATATTTAAATTATACCACAATTGCTGAACAAATTCCACAAATACCCATTAAGACATTCTCCGCTTTAACCCTTTAATAATAGAAAAGATCATTCAGTGTGACGTGTAATCTGCCGTTAACTTATATATGAACCTGGCAAATAGTAAAAATGGTGAAAAGCAAAGAAAGAATCTCAAAACCAATAATTTTTTGTTAACAGCAATATTAAAATCATATATGTAGTTCTGTGGAAAGAGAGTTTAAACGATTAAACAGAATATACTGCAATATCAATGCCAGGGATAGCATGATGCAACACAGTGCCATGACAGAGTATTAGCTCTGTGGCAAGTTCTCTTTTTTTATGCAAAGTGCTGATATGTGCACCTATTATCAAGTACAGAAACAGACAAAACTGACCTTGAATCATCTGCAGGGTACCAAGCCTATCTAAAATGGTCCCCTCCAGACAAAACATGTTGGATTAGCATGGTCGCGTGACCCACAATGTTGACTCCAGTAAAATTCCAAAACATCTAATTATCCAAATTTCAGTCTAAATCAGAGGGAGAGGGAAAAATAGGCAACTACTCTGTAAATGATTCACATTAATAAGTAAAAAAAGAAAGAAAAACCTGCAACATTTGAGTGCAAAAGGGTTTTTCCCCTAATTGGCTAACAAGAAAAATGTTGCAGTAAGACATCAAATAGTTGGGCTACCAGGACAACATCATTATTAAATTAGAATGAATTTAGGGATTGTCTCATATTAAATGAAGCATGATTTAATTAAATACTCATTACAACTGACAATTACACATATGTCTTTGTCATTTATATGTCCAAGAGGAATTATTTTTCATGGGTTTTCAAAAGCTGGAGCTGCTTTTTCAAGGAATCTGGCAATGATGGTGTATCAATTACCATCTGATTTGACCTGGAACAAGAGATTCAATCCCATCCAGTGTTGATGTCAGTTGTGTTGTGACAAAGATGTACAGTAGCTTGCTCTGTCAGACAGATGAGCTTTCCAGTGTGCTTGTGCCCTCGCAGACCTGCACCAGTACATGGTACACAATGTCACACTTTACCCAGACAGTGGCTGCTCTGAATCTCTCAGTCATGTTGCCAGAAATGAAAAGGCAGACAGGAAGATTTTAGACGACATAACACAGTACAGGTCCACTTTTATAGTTTTGTGACTGATCACATTGCTTATCTCTGATGCACTCTCCAT
Source organism: Telmatherina bonti (assembly GCF_933228915.1). Taxonomy (NCBI): domain Eukaryota; kingdom Metazoa; phylum Chordata; class Actinopteri; order Atheriniformes; family Telmatherinidae; genus Telmatherina; species Telmatherina bonti. Next base: position 25,001,721 of record NC_136625.1, on the reverse strand, counting down.
TTCAACGACAGGAGACTGACAGATAAACAGTCTTAAACCTAATAAATGGACAGATTGTACAACAGACAATATGTCTTACAATCAGACAATATGATACAGCAGTCACAGCTTTATTATCAGCAAACACACAGGAGAAATGCTTTAAAGGAAATGTCCTCTGTAAGTTGCAGTATATGGAAAAATGCCCATTTACTATTATTTTTATGTTTCTTTTTTTACTCACAATAATCTTTGTCAGAACATTTCTCTGCACAGTTAATGGAAACTCCATAAGTGCATTACAGGACAGGAAGTCTAAAAGTGAGCATTGACATCATATTTGAACATTCAACCCCTGTGTCTGTAATGATCAGGAGTTCACCTCACTATCAGGCGTCTTAATATCAACTTTTGACCAGTCTGACACTGACGGCTTTGACACAATTACTACGTTATCATCATATTTATGTATTTGGATCATACGTATGACACATATGAGTATGAGTATACCCTATTTAAAAAAAACAAAACTCACAATTACAGAAAACTGACTATTTTTATGGGCCATTACAATTGATTTGGGTGGGATGCCAAATTATTCAATGTGGTTAATACAGTGACAGAAAGGAGGCTGAGTTAACTCACTTGGTGCAGAAAAATGGATACTATCGAGTCTATCCATAACTTGTAATGTCAATGTTAACTTCATTTTAAAAAAATATAAAATACCAGAATACCTGTTTGCATATAGAGGTACTCTGAATCGACTTCTACAGTAAACACATGTTGACCTAAATAGTATGCTTCAATAAGAGACGACCTTCGCTCATAGTTCACAGAATGTCAAACAGATGGCAAAATGAATGCTCAAAGATGTATCCCAAGTCGCTGGATGACCAACTGAAAAAACACAGCACAATTATTATCTGAATCCATTGCTGTAAGTGAAAGAATGGAGACCCAGCCCTCCCAGTTGGTAAAGACCCACCCACAGACAGGCAGCAGGAAGTTGTCTTTGGGGGGCAAAATATGACTACAATTAACCCTTACAAACTGGGCTACTTTTCAGTGACATACCGTACATGCTTCCATCCCCTCCCTTTCCTGTTCACAAAGTTGCTACGGCGGCAAGCATCAAGTACACTTAGTGTATTCATTGACATACTTATACAATACTCAGACACAGCCCCAACACAATGTGTGGAGCAACCATCTGATAACTGAGAGCTGACTAAGTTTTCTTTTTCTTTTAATACTCTGACATCATTGAGACACACATGACATGACCCTTCCCAGGATTCAGTGGGACACACAAAGCACTTTTCCTGAGAACCAGTTTAAACCAGTTGGCTAGTGTGTGTGTGTGTGTGTGTGTGTGTGTATGACTGAGAGAGAAGCAGAAGCTTTTTTAACCCTTCAGGTGCTGGAACAGCCATTTGCTTCCACAGTGACAGCCATTATACAGTGTATGTGCATATGTGGTGATGAATGTTGGGTGTTGCCATTATTATCATCAGGTCTGAGGAATTTCACAATAAAATGATGCTCATACAAGGAGCCAGACATGAGACACAGCACCCAACAGCCCTACCCTACACCCAACCTTCCACAGACACTGACCCTGTATCTCTAACGGGGGACATGTATGGCTGGCAGGATTCATATTTCATCTCCATTGCAGTTTACACATCTTTCCTTCAACCTCATATGACAGAGAGTGGATCAGACACTAACCCACCCAAGAGCTTGACCTCACATATAACCCTTAGAAAGACCTTGAAGGTAAAACTCACAAACAGTAAACACAAATTGATATAATGTGGTCAGCGTTATCTGTTTACCCACTAAGACACATATTAGGATAGAGAACAACACTGTCCATTTCAATAACAGGCTATTTTTAATCAGCAGGCATGTGTTATTAAGAATAAGTCATGGCATAATTATCTGAATTGTCTTATATACAAAGTCACTCTGACAAATATAGGAACAAAATGGAAAACCCCAAAAAACTTTTAACAACACTAAACACTTGGCTGCACAGCAAGGGATGATGGTCACGACTGTTCAGTTTATTGGGCTGACTCTTTGGTTGCATATCTTTAAAAAATAACTAAATCATAAGGGATAAAATTAATTTGTGACCATGTTTTTTTCCTTAGAATTTTTTTTTTTTTTTTTGCCTTTATCCAGATGAACCACTTGTCTCTGTAAAAGATCCAACTGGGGTACCAGAATAGGCACCTTCTGTCTTTTTAATGGCCCCATTTCAAACAAAATCTAGTTTTTAATCATAGTTTTTGTCATTAGGACATGTTCTATAGATCCCATGGCTCAACACTATTTACTTGGAAATTAAACAGTTACGATGTCAGGGTCTCATTTGTGGCTAAGGAAGAAATCAGGCTGAGATCTGGTGAAGCTTCTGTGAACAAGATGGATAGAATATCAGCACATTTACCATTTGTCAAGATTGTTGCGAAAAAAACAAGACAGTCTGAGCAGAAACAAGGGTGATCAGCTCCAACCCACAACCAGTGAGGACAGAGGTAGAACTAACCCATATTCTTATATCTGAGCATGCACATATGCTTTTCCCAAGATAAACTTCTTCATGTCATTTTGATGAACACAGACAAGTTTTCAGGGATTTAATAGAGTGGGAGTACAAATGCAATCATCTCCGTAAGTTGCTGCATAATATTCTGTGTTGCCAATATTGTTGTGCAATTGTCACTTATGTGTTAGGATATAAATTCAAAGTTGCACTACTCAACTCCTGTAGTATATAGGGGAGTAACAAACAAGTGAAAAGATTGCAACTGTGATGGCCAGTTTTCAACTCTGACCTGCTGACTCTAATTTTGGCAATTTCCAACTGTCTTAAACTATAACTGATATACAAACATTTTTATGACTGAATTCAATAATGAGAGAGGACAGAGCTGTTTTTGTTAAAATGAAATCCAACAGAAAATTAAAGTTGTCAGAATTGCACTTTGCTGACGGTCCCTACACAGTCATCTCACAGCCAGCTGTCATATGTCCAGTTCCCAGAATGACCTGAAGACGAAAATAAGTTTGTAGTTTGTGTACGTCTTCTTACAACCAGGAAAAAAACATGGTGTATGCCTTCAAAGGAATCTAAATGTGAGTAATTGACATGTGACGCAAGTGCACTTTATGCCTCAAAACTTCAGGTTTGTACTGCTAGATCTCTGTATACACCCATTATAGATGCAAATGAACAAAACAAAAATAAATTATAAGCTCCTTGTGTTCTTGACAAAAAGCGATGAATTGTTGCAGTGTTATTACCCTCTGTGCCACTGTGCATGACATAAGCCACTGTGTGGCTCGTGTGTACAATTTCCAGCATAGTTGGAAACATTGGGGGGTTAATCAACCAGTCACTGACCACGACAGGTCAAACTCAAAGCCTGCTGATTTCATCTACCAGCTTCTTAAAGGCTGCATTTCTACCTCAGCCACCAATAACTACCTAAAGCCTCACCATAACTGAATTTTGAAATATTATCACATCTACATTCAATTGTTGTCAGTCAGTCAGTCAAGTGTAGGGCAATATCTAAAGTGAGTGAAGAAAATTTGTTTCTATATGATAGTAATATAACACATGCTGGACATCTTCCCCAAAATTTATCTCAGACATTTATACTGCAGTTGGGATGAGCATTTGAGTTTAAGATACTTCCATAAGTGTTATCATGGCACTGTTGGTTTTGCATTTGCACATATTTATCTGATCAATCATCCCATTAGCATTTGCCATGTAAGTAAATGACCTCTTTAACTAACATACACTGTAAGCACACTGCACTGTGCAGATGCTCGACTCCTGACAAGTGTAGCTTTCACCAGCACAGAATACACATACTTTAATCGGGAATCAGGTTGCAACCACTATCAGGCCACTGCTCATCCCCTGTCTTGTCTTCTTGCTTGAAGGTGATTATTTATCTAGTCACTCTTGGATCTTGTCAGCCATCAGTCACAAACATCAAACATCCACACCGACAGACTTTCTGTAAACCATCAGTAAATGTCTGACTGGACATACAGCATGTGTTCAGCTCTATTTACCCACTCACAGTCCTTTACACTGAGAAAACATATGTCTACATTGAATAAGAATTTAAAAAACAAACAAACTATGAACAGTGAAACTATGCAACCACACTACTTTGTAAAACTGCTGCCCCAGCAAAATACTCTTCGTATCCCCATTGTTTTGTTACTGGCTGAGTCAGAATTACTTAATTGCTTGAAAAAAAGTAACCTGATCATTGCAGAATCTGCATGATTTCAAGGTTTAGCTTCAAGGCCAAAAATAACTAAAACTGGCTTGTTCAGATCACTGTCTTGCTTTAATTAAACAACTTTTAATGAAGAGATCTGTGTTTTATGTAATGGCCATTCCAGCCCACACAAATGGAAAGAGACCATAAGAAAACATGTTCCTTTCTATATAAAAGATGAACACTGATGCTTGATCCCAAAGAGTTCTTCACAGCAGCTTAAAACATGGCCAGCAGATGACCCTTTAAAGAACCACGGCTGATTACACAACCACTCAGGACCAGTCTTATGTGTGCAATTGCTGGAATAGTGCTGTCAGCTAATGCTAAAACTTGTGAGGCGACTTACTCAGTCTTGTCATTGTACGGTTTTGGTAGTTGGTTTGAATAAAGTTTCAACTTCTACACTGTCAGTCGGAGTAGGTAGTTCAGTAGTCCCAAAGTCAAATTAAAACATTCTCCTATTTCCTACAAGCGCCTTCAACAGAGACAGCCAGCGTTTTCTAAACATACAACACTTTACAAGACCTTTGTTCACGAAAACAACTGAGGGTTCATTCCAGACCACCACAAAGAAGCAATAAAGTCTCTCACCATACTATCCTCACAATGCATTGCTCAAGTGGCTGTGTTTTGTAGCATTCTGGCAGAAATACTAATCATTCTGTAATGGCTGATAAAAAAGTTAAAACATCCATGTGTGCTGCTATCAACTGATAAGGCAGTTACAAGTAAAAGTAAGTCTTTCTAGTCAGTAATAACCAATAAAATGCTCCAACTAAACCAGATGTTTGACTCCAAATAGTCTCAACTTTGATCAACTTTATAACTCAAGTTAATTATCAATAAAAAAATAAAACGCATAACCTCCTTACAAACAATGAAAAATCCCTGAAATCATTGGTCTATGTTGAAACTTACTGGCCCCGTTTCTACCTTTCCCAAAAGCTTAATTATTACATCTAAATTGTAGAAATGAGAGGTCTAATAGCAGGCAAGACGGTATTAAATTAGATACTCACTTCAAAATTGGCATTTAATCAGACACGTAATTAAGAATTACTTAAATCATCATAAAGTAGCACCAGTAACCAAAGACTTCACTTCGCTGCTTTAGATGCTGCATGTGGTTCCTTGAACGCACCGTGAGCAAAACCGACCTCTGTCATATTCACTCATCAAAAATTAAACTGGTTTTAATCCATCTGCATGCGTCCACATCAACGCAATGTGGAGAATTTTTTCCCACGAACTGGTTAGACGACAAAAATCCTGAGACAATGTTGTCCTAAAGCGCTGCAAACTCGTGTAGGGGAAATGTGCGTGCCTGTGTGTGTGTGCGTGTGTGTACGCCTGACTGAGTGAGAGGAAAAGGCAGAGTGGGAGCGTGTGTCACAGAGTGTGTGTGTGTGTGTGTGTGTGTGTGTGTGTGTGTGTGTGTGTGTTCAGCTTTAAGAGGAGGAAGACTACGGTTGTCACAGAGAGAAGTAGGAAGATTAGCTACCAGATAGCAGAACCAACACTGGTGCCACGGGGCTTAAAGCGCACAGCCGTGTCCACCATTAAGGTTTCACCAGGCAGTACACCATCCAAACCAAACTCAGCCCTTTAAAAACTAAACCCTGCCCACACTACATGTGCAACTAGCCGGCTTTTTATTACTGACGCCGCCTCAAAGAAGGTGTGCGTGTTATTAGTTAGCGAGCTAACATTAGCTACATCGCACAAACAAAAACACGAAGCCTCATTAGCTGGAAGAAAAGAAACCAGACAACGACTGAGCATGATCGGCCCCTGGGTACTTCAAGTCAAACTACAGAAACTCTTCCAGACCGACAGCTGCTCGTTAACACGACCTGCACAACCAGAACCGAGCCCGAAATCGTTGACCTGCCTGCACCCCGATGCGGGACACCTCAACGGGAGGCAAAACTTTCATCCCACTGTCGTAAAAGTACGGTTGTACGAGGCTCACCGGGACTGCTTACCTGTGTGTCCACTCCTGAGGAAAAACCCTCAACTCGAAACTCATAAATTTCATCGACCGGCCCACAGACTCCGCTTGCCGCCGACGAGCCGCCGGCGATGTAACGTTGTAATCCTCACCTCATTTACCGACTTCTACCGCACACATTCCTGTCCGGGTGTCTTATTCACAAACCGGTGCGCCTAACAGAAGGTAAAATAAAATAAATTTAGGCTGCCCCCCCCCCCCCCCCCCTCTCCTCCCCGGTGCTCAACCTTTGGCTCTGCGGAGAAGTGTTACTTTTCAACAGCCCATCAGCTTCTTTATCGTCACAGATAGGTGGAGGAAAACCTGGCTCCTCTCGTCGAGTCCGAATAAAAGGCTCTCCTCGATCCACTTACTAAAAAAACTTAAGCTTCACATAAGTCAACTTACTCAGTAGCTTTACTGTCCGTTCTTCTCCGATGGCCGAACAAGGAGTGTTTAATCTGCAGTTAACCTCGATAAATCGTTGCTTTTTTGAAATCCAGGGGATATCCTCTTTTTTCGGCCCTCCCCACTGCCGCGTCTGTTGCCAAATAATGCGCCTCAACACACATGGAGCCGCTGCGTCCTCTCATTGGGCATGCGCACCTCGGCATACCAGGACGACCGGATCACATCATGCAAGCCACTGACCAAGGGCCAAAGCAGGGTGACAATGTCAGGGGCCCCCGGGGTCCTCGGTGTGACCCATGACTGTACCAGAAGAACACAGATACCTTACAATACACATGTTCACACTTTGACTCACACACAGTGAGGGCCTGAAATTGCATAAAAGCATCACCCATTTCCTACATATTACCCAGCAGCATCACATTTGGTTTGCCAAGTCAAGAGTCGGAGCCTAAATCAACCCCACTGCCAGCAGGATGAGCATACTCAGTCCAGCTAAGACACAGACAACCTCAACAACACTGACAAATCACAGAGCAATATCAGTTTGTAAATGGACAAGCAGTAGTTGCAAAAGCATGCAAGCAAGAAATCCAGTCAACATGCCCTGGGGTTCAGGCCCTGACCAGTTTCCAGAAGTCCAATGTCCATGTATTTTAGTCCCTTGATTAGCTGCTGATATGTTAAGGAATTTGCACTGCTTAGGTATAATGTCAGCTACTGTGGGTGCTGCATTAATCCATGATCTTTTGACAGTTTCTAGAAGAGGTATTTGTGATTAAACACTCTGAGGCATCATATCTGGGATAAGAGGTGCAGGGTTAATAAAGCACATTATTGCCTCCAACTCCTCAATAGGACATGGTCTTGTAAATAGAATAACTGTATTCATGACAGTCACATTCTTGGCATGGAATTCATCTCTCTGTCACCAAAACAAGAACAAAATAAGGTCTAAGTTATCTTGTGTTATGTCATGTCACATATGAGCAATCATTCCCAGAATGTCCTGATTCATTACTGCTTTCTGTAACAGCCATGGTGCAATGACGAATAAAGTCCAGATGGGATAGGGTTTTTTTGTTTTTTTTTACTGACTGGTTCACCAGGCCCACAGGTACAGTCACATCCAAATGTACAAGTCCAGAACACTCTCAGCTGAGTTACTACATCAGCAGCAGAGAAACCTCTATCAAGGCTCCAGCTGGCTTCCTCTTTCATGAGGACATCCACATCCGTTCAAAGCATCCACCCTGTGAACTGAACAAATCTTCACTCATCCACAAAAACAAATGTGTATGCACACACACACACACACACACACATATGTTAACACACACGTTTTGAAACACGGTGATCTAAGTAAGAGCCCATAAAGGCCGAAGTGGGGATGCCATTCTCCAACAGCTGGGATGTGTTGAAGTGCTTTGTCAGCTTCATCCAGCCGTTCTTTAAATGACAAAAAAGAGCTCTCTAGATGTTGCTGTGTCATCAGGTCTGTTTGTTTCCATTCTCACACCCTACAACTCCATCTCCTGAGGCTACAGATTGTGTCATATAAATGCAATCAAGCTTCAAAATCACCATGGACAAAGCAAAAATTAAATAAAGCTTAATAAAGATCCTCTGGGCTTAACCAGTAAAAATGAATCTTTCAGTAAGCATGTTCCTGTGGTCCCTGCTGGTTAAAACAGACCAGTCAGTTATCTCTGTTGGAAAGCAATCAGGTTAACACTTGAAATATCAAAATATATATATTCCCCCTATCCATCAAGCTAATATACTTTGTCATTTTCTGAAATCTGAGGGGAGTTTATGTGAAATGACTCCAAATAAAAAATACTTTGAATGAAGTCATGTTGTTAGAAATGATCAATACAGTCTATACCAAATGATGTTTCCACACAATTTGTCCTCATGGTGGGACAACAAGGACTCACCAGACTCATTATAGGGCATGCACCAACCTGTAGTATATTGCAACTAAACACATTTAAACTCTTAGTTCCTGCACAGGGTCATGCTTATCATTTTAAACCTTATGATTTCTGAAGTTGCAGCTATGTGATGTTGAATCAAATTACATAATAGTCCCAGATGATCATATTTCTTTCTTCTCTATAAAAGTAAAGCAGATTAGTTGCATTGTAATCATTCAGAACCAGTGGGACAAATTATGAAGATGATAAAATTGAGGTGTGAGATTTCTTGTCAAACATGTGATATCATCTTTCATTAGATGCATGACAAAACGGGGAATGTTTGGGATTACACACTATTCCAGATGTAAAATCTGACAAGAATTTGACAAGAGAGATGTCAGATTGCAGGTTCTGTGCAGGTGAAGGGATCAACTTTGAAATGGCACGGAAGTGATGCCAGTAGCCTCCGGCTCCTCTCTTCCTTCCCCTTCGTGCGGAGCAAGCCTAATGGCCGCCCGTTACAACATGACAGCTTCAACTTAATCCTCATTAAGCACTGTAACAATGCAGGAAGTAGCTGCTGCAGTCACGATTAAACGGGATCACTATTTGGCAGGAAATGGCTCCGTTCTCTGCTGCGTCCAAGACACCTCGAGCGTCCCAAAACTTTTCACTTTCTCATTAAACCTCTGCGTCTGGTGACGATCTTCTGTCGGCAGCACCAGCCACGAAGATATAAAAGAGATTCGCTGAAATGTAGTAGTTTAACCGAAGTAGTTAGATTTAGACAGTTTTGATGAGCTCTCGGAGGGGGTCTCCACTTACCGATGCGCGTGGCAGGCTGCAGTTCATTCTTGAGAGATGAAGCTGTTTGGATCAGAAATGTATCAGTAACAACCTTCTGAGCATTATACGAGACATCTTAGTAAAAAAGACCTTTCACTAGGGAATTTTACTTATTTGTAGAAGCTGATTTTCTTAGTCATTGTTTTGCAAAGTGTGAATCAAAAGTGAACATCATGTGTTATTCGTGTGTGTGTGTGTGTGTGTGTGTGTGTGTGTATATATGTGTGTGTGTGTGTATATATATATATATATATGTGTGTGTGTGTGTATATATATATATATATATATATGTGTGTGTGTATATATATATATATATATGTGTGTGTGTGTATATATATATATATATATATATATATATATATATATATATATATATATATATATACATATATACATATACATACATACATATATACATATACATACATACATACATACATATATACATATATACATATACATACATACATATGTATCTATATACATTTTATGTATGTTGTGTATATATATATATATATATATATATATATATATATATATATATATATATATATATATATATATATATATATATATATACACACAACATACATAAATATAATTTAAGAGGTGAAATTATGTCCTGCTGGCATTAATTAAACAAGTTTAAACCAACCTGACATTCACACATGTAATCAGTTAACATGCTGGTTCACTGACCTTTTCTGAAATGTGTCCCTGTGATGATATAATAACATATTAGATTATTACAATTACACAACCAGATTGTTCAGATAAGGATGTAAAGGTGTGAGCATGTGTGGCATAACTTTACTAGCCGGCAGCCCTTTCGAGAATAAAACCTTTTCACCCTCTGTCCCTTGTGTACCTTTATAAATCTCACATTCATATCATTTTGACTGAAGAAGGGCTGCTCTGTGTTTGAACAGCAAACATCTCGATTTAAACATTTTGTTTAAAAAAACAAAACAAAACACCACATTCTTTTTAAAAATTTCAAACAATTTGGTATAACTCCTCAGACAGGTTTGCTTCATCCCTCCTGACTTGAGGGAGGGGCCCTTTGATGACACTTGCCTCAGCTGATTCATCTTTATCTCCTCTGTGGCATTAGAGCTTTATGAATGTTTTTGTTCTTCACTTTCCATCTGCTGCTCAGAGGTCAGTCACGGGACAGTACTCCAACACCAGACAACACCATAACACCTTTAAAAAGTTGTGCAACATATTTTATAAAAAAAAAAAAAAACACCCCTTTTTCTGATAAAAGACATTTTGGTCATGCAGCCAGCATTCTATACAAACATGTATACATGCATGTATACAAACCAACACAAGCAATGTAATTTAGGTCAACTTCTAGTCATTAATTTGCTGCATATCTTCATTTACCCCCAGGTGTTTATTGCTCAGTTAAGATTTTATTGTCTTAGGTTTGACTCTGTTTTGGTACCAGCATTATCTGAATGTGTTTTAAATGCACTAAATATTTAGATGTTATCTCACTCTTTCTGAGATAATTTATCTTCCACCCATCCGTATATTAACATCTAAATATGGTAATGTAGTTTGTGTTGAGGATTCTGACATATTAATATTAATTAAACTCAGAATATGAAGGCAGACATAATAAACATCCAATACTTTACATTGTTACTGGTCAAAGCCCAAAGTATTTTTACTAAGTGGGATAATAGGCTCTTTTTTCACGTATCACTTTAATTTGAGTAAATTTATTATTTGATTGTTTGTCTGTACAGGAACCGCTGTTAAGCATTAAGAGAACCTGCACACCACAGCATTAATAGTCTGAGCTGATCTGCAATGCCTGTCCCCAGATAGGTCTTTCAGTTTCTTAAAACTCAGCATGAAAACTTAAAGGTCAGTTTAAAATAAATTTAAAAAAAAAAAACAACAACACACACACACACACAATTAAGTCATGCAGGTTTATTTGTAGGGCACAATTCAATGGTAGGTTAATGCAAAAATGTTGTACAGAGACAATGAAGTCAGAAAATAAGAAGCATAATTTAATAATAAAAAATTAGAGAAAGGAAAAATAAAGAAAATTAGATAAAAATATTAAAAAAAAACATGACCAGGTTTAAAAATGTAAGCTTAATAATTTGGACAGATTTGGACAGGTTAGTTATTACTGCATTCAATCTGTTTTCAGTTTTAACCCAATTATCTCATTCAAGGTCCCCTCAATGTTTTTCAAGTTATGAATGCCATGTTAATTCCTGCTGAAGGTTGTTGAACAATCAAAGATATGTTCAAGGTTATCACACTTCAGGAAATATCCATCACATTTTATTTGTAAAAAAAAAAAAAAAAAAAGCGGTGATGTGATGTCATAGTCTTTCTTTCAAAGAGCTTCACTGCACTATCACATATCATCCTCTGAGAAGGAAGTTACACAATAACAAGAAAAAATGCACAAAACAGTTTAAAGCGTCAAATGGTAAAGTCTGAAGAGTCCATTTGTATGTATGGTTTGGCAGCTCTGATTGCCATCTTAACACACATCATAACACACAAAAACAATGTACAAAGTAAAGTTAAATACTCAAATACTCAACTTTAATTTCCCTTCTAATGATGTATTCATCATAGAAATGATCAAACTTTTTTTTGTGTGTCCAGCACTCCCTGCCCCTCACCCCTCTCTCCCCCAGGGCAGACAGGGCACAGGTCCCACCCCTAGAACCTAAAAGCAATTACCCCGTAGGCAGCGAGCCCAGCCAACGCCATCGGAGAGTCAGGACCCCCAGACTGCCACCAAGCAGCCAGGCCACACCCTAGTACACCAGCGAGCCCCCGCCCCCCAACCCATTGCCCACTCATTACCTAAATTCTTTTACCCTGATTTCCTCCCCCTATCACCCCACCCTCCCCACACCCTCATCTCTCCCCCTCAACATGCCCCATGTGAGATGCCCCCTTTGGGGCAGAGGATTGGTAAGCCCTGATCAGGGCATACAAAGCATCCCTCTACCACTCCACAGACGCAGCCGACCCAGCTCCCCCCCAGGGCCAGCAGGCCCTCCCAACAGCCAAGCCATCCCAGATCTGGGTCTATTGGACAACACTCTTCCCCAGCCTGAAACCTTGGCCAGCAAAGCCCTGGAGGACCCCATCAGCCCCACCCACTATACTCTGCATGGCCCACCCCTCAAAACTTGACCATGTGTTGTTAGTGTTTTTGTGTTATGATGACTAAGTGCAATTAAAACTGGGAGATCAGCTGATACCGAGTGCAGCGATTAAGACCACCTTGTTGGCCTCTCTCACCACCCAGCACAACGTGCACACCTCCCACGCCTGTATGTGATGGATAGCGGGGAAGGAGAGGGGTCTGGGGACTTAGGTCCAAAGGGAATTGAGCTTCCCTCCAGAGTGTGAGCCACCAGCAGCACTAGCAGATTTCACACTCACAAAAACTTGTTTTGGATAATATGTAAAAAAAATTAAACAACCATACTGGGAAAAAAAAAACGGAATGGAATTGTAATGGAAACCATTAAATTAATGATCCATACATACCGATTTTTAACGGCATCATCTGGAAGATATTACTAAAACAGGAAATGTGATTGAAAGCACAAAAATTATTCCAAAATTGTTTACATGGAATAGAAAAGATGTTAGCTTAATCATGCAACAACGTGTGCAGAAAGCCACAACAGTGTGTTGTATTTAGTAGTAATATAACTATGATAACTGTATTGAGTGTAAAATGTGCATTGCAAACAAATACTCACAGCAGCAAAAGATCTACAAAGAAGCACAGGAAGTCTTAAAAACTGCACAGTCAAAATAGTGTCTGAAGCTTTTCTGATGCATCACAGACTCAAACTTATCTATGGTTTATTTGATATATTATTTAATATTGTCATGAGGTTAAATTTAATATTTTGCAATTCTATTTTAAAAATCTTCTCAATCTCAGCTCTTCATGTTTTCTCATAACTGACATTTTTCAGCAACTAACCCAAACACACAGATGAAAATTGGTGCATATACATGTATACGCACACATAATGTGTGTTGACTAAGCCTGTTTGAGGGGAAAGTTTGAAACTTCATAACATAATCATGAAAACTACTGGCTTACATAATGTCTAAAAACAATAATAATAATTATAAAAAAATAAAAATAAAATAAAGTAAAAAAAACAAAAAAACAAAAAAAACCAAAAAAAACTCCATGATGGTCTAGGAATATATTTTGTTTTGTGAAGCACTTTGGTCAACAGAGGCTGTTTTTCAATGTGTTATATAAATTAGTTTGAGTTTAATTGAACAGGAAGACTTATTTAAAAGACAAACTCATCATTTTGTGTCATTCCAAGAACTTCAGCATGTTAATCAGTGTTTTCTCTTGTTAAGATAATTTTCTAATTTTTTGACAGAGCAGCACCTGACACCAGATGTACAACCCCAATTCCAATGACGTTGGGATGTTGAGTAAATCAAATAACAGAACACAATTATTCACAAGTTAGTTTTACCTTTATTATATGGAAAATGCTGCAAAAATATAAATAATATTCAAATGGATCAACTTTTTTTTCATCCAAAATATTAACCCATTTTTAATTTTATGCCTGCAATAGGTGCCAAAAATGTTGGGACATATTTACCACTGTGTTACAGCACCTTTTCTTTCAACAACAAAACAGTGTGAGGAACTGAGTACAATAATTGTTGAAGCTTTGTAGGTAGAATTCTTACCTATTCTTGCTTGATGTACTTAATTTGCTCAAAAGTCTAAGGTCTCATATTTTGTGCTTCATAATGTGCCACACATTTTCAGTGGGAGACACGTCTGGACTGCTGGCAGGCCAGTCTCGTACTTGCACTCTTATACTACAAAGCCAAATTATTGTTACATGTGCAGAATGTGGCTTAGCACTGTCTTGCCAAAATAAGCAGGGGCCTAATGGAAAAAGTTGTTGCTTAGATGCAACATTTGTTGTTCCAAAACCTGGTTTTAACTTTCAGTATTAATGGTGAAACCTAGACTAGTAGTTATAGCGCCAAACTATCTCAACGACAATGTTTTTCTGAAGTGTTCCTGAGCCTACATGGTGATATCCTTTACACAATGTTCTTTTTAATGCAGTGGTGCCTGAGGGATCGAAGGTCATTCATTCAATTTGCTCACCCAGTTGTTCACCTCACCCCCATCGATGCTTGTGAACAACTGAGCCTTTCAGGGATGCTCCTTTTATACCCAATCAAGACACCCATCTGTTTTCAATCAACTTGTTTACCTGTGGAATGATCCAAACAGGTGGTTTTTTTTTTTTTTAGGTTTTTTTTTAAAAATTAGCATTCCTCAACTTTCCCAGTCTTTTGTTTCCAAGGTCCCTGCTCTTTTGGACCGTATTGTAGGCTCCAACAGGCATCAAATTGAAAACTGAGAAAATATTTGAGGACAGAAAAAACAATGTATTCAACTAAATATAATCCTTGTAATCTGTTTTTATTTATGTTTTACACAATGTCCATTGTTGCACTATTGGATTAGTCTATATTAGCTTTAGCAAGGTTTAAACAATAAAATCCAGCTGCAGCTCATCCACCCTTCATGGAAGGAGTTATTTTTAATGAGTGGTCTAAGCACTCCTCAAAGCTTTTAATCTCCTTTGACAAAAACTTCATTTTATACAGGACATTCTGGTCCACTTAGGCATTTAAAAGGCCGAGCTGGGATCCCAAAACCAATCACAATATAACATCACTGATACAAAGGTACTCTCACAATCTAACTCACTGATGCAGTTCAGGAGAGTTAAAGCTTGGTGAGATCGAATGGGAGTCTGATGGCTTCAAAAACAACAACATAACATTATAACAGCAAGTGCATATTCAGTCGTTCTACTCTCCCAATAAAGAAGGAAAAAACAGCTGCCTGTGAAATAAGTTGAAACTGACAAAAGTAATAATAAATAAAAAAAATTATGAAAATCATGACATGATTTTCTAGTTCTGGTTCAATCAATTTAAAAATAAAAAAAAGCAAACAAATATGATAAAATAGTATATTTTACGTCACTCATAAACAATTCTTTGATGTTTACACTACAGTCAGGTCTTTTTTGTACGTCTCAGTCAGACTTCTGTACCTGTTGACAGGTATTTTGTACCACTGTTCATCAGAAAAGTGCTCCAAATTGTCCAGGACCGATTTGTTTCTTTGTTTTTTCTTCAACTCTCTTTAATAAAAAAAAAAACAAAAAACAAAAAAAACATGTCTTATATCACAAAATTATCATTTATATAATTTATTAAATTAGATTTTAAATATTAAATTAAAATTATTATTCCTTTTTTAGTCTCTAGTTATTTGAGTGACTGTTGCAAATTCAGCCTTTTCTTCAATCAAAAGGTATGAATAAATTTAATGACAACTGTATTTAATGAATCTGTATGATATGACTCAACCTGTTTCTAGCGTGAAGACCCTTTTGTTTTACAGAACTGTGGTCTGAGAAAGGATGAGCTCTGATACTTCAGGTTATCAGTTATTACGCCCCCTAGAGGCCAGAACATAAACCAACACTGTTATAACAACTATGAATTTCCCCTTTTTATTTTGAATTTGAAATTTCAGTGAAATGCAATTAAAACAAAAGACAGCTTTGTGATTTAAAGCTGACTGACAGCTCTACCTTTTAAAAGTGCAGAGGAGCAGAGCTGCATAGACATGCACTGGATCTTACCAGCCAGCTGCATGGCAAGAACCACTATCTTGTTACTTTCCTGGAGAACAAGACGAGCAAAATATGCAGTTATATCTGCTGTTATAAGATAACTGTTTGCTCTGTGTGTGGTCTGACTGATAAAAGATATAGTTATTTGTAGACTCACCCCTGGTTTCCAAGAACAAAGATGTGGTCTAGGAGGATAAGTAAGCAGTCATCCTCTGCATTGGACATATTCAGAGTCTCCCTTAAAAAAAATTCTGTTGATGTAAACCTGAATGTTAATCTCACTGATTCTACAACAAAATATAAAACTGACATATTTAGCACTGTCCCTGCAAAAAATGGAGGAAGTTATTTACTTTGCATGTCATAACATTATTGGAACAAACAGGAGCCCTGTGATGTAAAACGCTGCAGCCTGAAGACAATGAGAGCTTTACAAGCCAAAGTTTCATCATTTTAATATGAAGCATAGAAGATTAAACTAATTTATGAGATGTGTGATTCTCCACACACCATCTGCAATTACCTGACAAGAATATTGCGATTGGGGTTAATCCTCTCTAAAATGATGTGCATGCTGTTGATTCAATTTCTAAGTTAATTACTCAGTTTGTTTGTTTAAAAGCTTGAGGAGGCTACAGCTTTTCTGACCTCTCATTGTCTTTTCCCTGACTGGAAGTAAATACTGGCCAGGTTTGTCGCATTAATTACTCATAACTTCATCTAAAAGAAAAGAAAAGCCAAAACATATAATCTGGTCAATCTAAGCAACACAGATGCATTAAATGTTGTCAGATGATCACACTGCTGACACTTCTTATCTCAAATGTTAGCTTTTCTGGAACTGATATGCACTGGGCATCATTAATTTACTCAGCACAACTCAAGAGTTCATAGAGAGCTTAAGAGTCTAAAGGAACAAAAAAAAAAAACAAAAAAAAAAGGAAAACAAAACCTGAGATCTAACAGAGATAATCTGAAAATTACCCATAAAACAGCAGTGAACTGCACCTGAAAAAGGGAAACAGGTGAACAGTGAGCAGTGAGCAGTTCTGCAGCAACTTAATACTTTAAGCACATCAACATCATAAATGAAAAGAAAAAAACAGAATGTCTGATACCATTTTATTTTGGGAACTCACTAACAGTGTGTGAAGCTGGGCAGCATGATTTGTAAACAACCTGCACAACTACTGGTACAGATGATAAAACTGTAAAATCTAAACACAAACTGCCACAATCTTAAGCTACAAAATTAATTAAAGAGACTTTTTAAGCATCTCTGTGTTCACTGAGAATCATCAATCTGACTACATACAGTGAACATCTAAAGCTGATGAATCATGTCTTGTAAGGTTGTGGCCTTATGTCCTGTGATCCAGCTGTTATCCAGCTGATCACAGGACATGATGACATGCTTCAGGTGGATAGCTTAGAATGTAGATAGGACTGTTGTCCAGCACTTTTTGAGCATAAGCAGGCAGATCAGAGTTGATGCATTAACACTGCCACCAAGGAGGTGTGATAGCAATCTTACTCTGACAAATATATGCTTCAGCTTCTCCAGATGCATGAGAGCTTTATCTGTGTGCTTTTGGGTCATCTCTAAATTGCCTACCTGCATGGAATGCATCACAGTCGCCTTTAATCTTTTCCACACTTTTGAGTGCTGATAATGAAAGGAGAGAGTTGGACCTGCCCGGCATCCAGGTAGTGTGTAATCTAAATCACCAGGAAACACTCAGACTGTTTCTGACTGGAGTTTTCCTGTCAGTTTTCCACAACTTTCCCAGTGTCAGCAGCATGTCCTGACCAAGCTTCTTCATGAGTACCAACAGTTGCAGAGCCACAAATGCATACACTGTTTGCAAAGTAAGAAAAGAACAGAGATATAATCTAGAACCTTGAGTATGCCTGGGCAGATTTAACCTTTCCTTTACTTACCAAAAACAAAGCTCTGCATGTATGAGCCATAATAGTATAATTTGAATATTCATGAGGTCAAACAGGTGACAAAAGTGAGGAAAGTGTTGGATGTGAGAAATGCTATTGGAGTGCAGGGCGGCCTACATTCACCGACAGCCTGGTACTACATTCATTCATGAAATTGTTGGATCCGAGGTATGGACACAAACGCACAACAGATGCAAGTGCGTGAAGATGGACATTTAACTCATCACGAGTAAGGAATGAAATATAATCAAATGAATCCAAATCTGTTTAAAGATAAAAAAAAAGACAGTCAAAGCTCACTGTTAAAGCTTTAGAAAATAAGACTGAAAGGCTTCAAAAGGAACGTCAGATGAAAGTTCATGAAAATAAAGCTGCAATAAAAACCATCAAAGAACTTAAGTAAAGTAGAGAAAATGTCAAGATTGTTCAGTCTCATTTTGATCATTTAAAACTGCTAATACAAGCCGTAACCATGCTTCATGAATCTGTGATTACCCTGCTTCCGCCATATGACCCATAGAAACAAATAAGTGGTTTTCAGGCATTTATAAATTCAACAGTGCATTTATGGATGGTGTCGTAAGGTGGCTTTTAGATACAGATGGATATTTGGGCTGTGATGCAGGTGCAACTAAAGAGGAAAATTGTCATCCACATCAATGTCAGTCATCTGGGCGTAAATTTTTCCTTATCCATAAGAATCTCAGCCAACTTGTGGTTAAAATACTGCAGATAATATCATAACAGAATCATGTGTTTCTCACATCTCGAAGTGTACTGATGATAATGTAGAGGATGTGAAGCCAAGTGAGTGTTTCCAATGTTGGCAGCAGAGGATCAAGGGGAAGCCAGTCATTTAAAAGTAGGTCTTCTTTGTGTTCAACACCTTCAGCACACATAAAGGCAGAAGCAGACATGGCTACATTAATGGATCGACAGAAAATGTTGAAACAAAAGCATTCTTTGGAAGAGCAACTGGAACAGCTCATGAAGAAGAAAGAACTGTATTTGGAGACTGACACAGCAGCATCAGTGGCTAAAGTAAAGGTGCTACAGCAGGGATCTGATTATTCTGAAGCAGCAGATGCTTCACAAACTGGATCAGGTGGGGTGGTTTCCTATTTTGAGAAAGAATAAAGGAAATCTCAAACACTGAATGCTTAAGCTAAAACATTTGTGCATACAGTAACTGGACAACAAGCTTATGACTGTGTCTTATTCACATCTGGGTGCCAAGTAAAACAAGTAGATGTACAGACTCGATACATCTTCAAATCAGGTGAACATAAAGATGGAGTTCAAACTATGAATTAGTCTTGCCCTCAATCAACAAGTAAAGCACATCTAGCATCAACTAGTGAAAACAAGCTATTTATTTCAGTGTTGGAAAGACTAAATGAAATTACATTTTATTGGTAAATCAACAGTCTTTATTTTCACTGCCAAAAAGAGACATTGCAATATTTGATGGTGATCCTCTCCAGTACAAGACTTTTATGAGTGCCTTTGAGCACAGCACTGAAGCTAAAACACACAATGCAAAGGATTGTCTGTATTTCTTAGAACAAACCAGGGGTCAGCCTCGAGAAGTAGTGACAAGCTGTGTTTACAAGCCCAATGATTCTGGATGAGTTAATGCAATATTGTTACTTTAGGAACATTTTGGCAGCTCACTGAAAGTAACCGCTGCTTACATGGATAAAGTTTCATCCTGGCCTCATATAAAATCTGAAGATGTGAGAGCCTTGCAAGCATAGTTTTTTGCTTTGTGAATGCTGGCAACAGCAGATGAAACTGGATTTCCCTGAATGTGTTCAAGATGAGCAGCCAGGATGGTCAAGTGAAGATCATCGCTGGAGTTGGTCACAGAGTTAGTCAAATTTGAAGATGGTCATTATTTCATTGGTTTACCTCTGAAGCAGATGGATTTGAAGATGCCAAACAATTTAAAAAAAATGGCAGAACGGTATGCTTTGAAGTTACAAAATAGGTTTATCAAACGCCATCCGTATCATACACGAATGACATCATCTCCAAGGGTTACGCTGAGAAAGTTCCAGTTCAAGATCTTGAACTATATAGTCGAAGGGTTTGGTATATACCACATGATGGAGTCTACCACCCTCAGAAGAAAAAAAAAAAAGAGTTGTGTTCAACTGTGGTGCTACATTTAGAGGCGTTTCACTGATTGCTCAACTTTTACAAGGTCCTAACCTCAGCAGTTCGTTGGTTGATGTCATCACCAGGTTCAGAAAGGAGTCTGCTGTCATCTTGGCGAATATTGAAGCTATGTTTCATTAGGTCACAGTACCACCACCTGATTCTGATCTGTTGAGATTTCTGTGGTGGCCAAATGGAGACCATAAGAAAGATCTTGTGGAGTACGAGATGGTTGTTTATTTGTTTGGTGCTACATCCTCTCCAAACTGTGCAAGTTTTGCATTGAGAAAATGTTCAGAGGATAACCAGAAGGTGTTCAGCTTATATGTGACAGACACTGTACTCCACAATTTTTATATGGATGACTGCTTGGTCTCAGTGAGTTCTGAAGAGGAGGCAATTGTAATGTGTCATGGACTCCGTACTCTTTGCAAAAAAGGAAGTTTTCAACTCCTTAAATGGATTAGCAGTCGACGTAATGTCCTTGCTGATATACCACAGTGGCCCTCAGACAAATTATCTTTTGAGAAGATAGTTTGGATGGTTTTGCAGTCTGCCGAATTCATGTAATAAAGAAGCCAAAAGATGTAACATCATTTGAAAAACAACAAAAATATATCTACAGCAAATAAATAATTATTAGATACTTAGATTTAAGTTGTGACCCAATGTACACGTTCATAAAGCTGCTGCAACAAGAAAATCTGTAAAAATGTACATCTATCTCCACAGAAAATGTGTGGAGATAGATGCACCTGCTTACTGACAGAGGAACTAACTTTAGTCAGAATTTACACATCACAGCCAAAAACGATGTTTGTTGTCACATGAAATACAGAGGAAAGAGAAATAGAGAATATTATCAACAGCATAGTCAATGTACTAAACACAAATCCTTCTGGCACTGATGATAATGGGCATGCTTTCAGTATTTATCTGCATTATCCGGGTGAGTCTTTGCTGTTGCTTTGCTTGCTATTCTTTGTGTGACCCAAGCTGGGCATGGGTCTGGGCGTTGACCCCAATACAGCCAGCAGGCAGTGGACGATGAGGTGGATCTTCGGCGGACTTGGCAAAAGAAAGTATGCAGCAAAACTTAACCGGGCCAGGCAGATACCAGAGCCATGTGCTTATTGACATCCTGAGTCATAGTAAGCTACAAAGACACCAAGATCATTCAATTGTTGTTAGCAAAGTACCCGCCCAGTCAAACCTAATCAACAACTAATTCTCATGTATTTGTAGTAATTTGTACAAGCAGTACAAACGCTAGGATAGCAAGGGTGAGAACTTCCGGTTTTTATTTATGTATTTATTTATTTTTTTTTACTTTGAACTTACTCTATTTAGAATGGTAAAATAAAACTATCACTTAAAGGTTCACATGTACTTTCCATTTTGTGTGAATTAGTATTCAGATGCCACACTTTAATAAGATATACACGGAAAATGTGTATTTATTCAATTAAAAAAAAGTTTCCCGGAACTAATAATTTCAGTGTATGTTGCAATAGAGCACTTGTACGCGTGGGACATTTGGCGGAATTTGCTATTCCACAACGCGCAGCTCCTTCTCCTCTGTGCTGATAGAAGCTGCGGCTACGACGTTTGCGTAACTTCATTCATAGCTGTGGAGCAAGTTGTCACTGGGCGGAGGTAACAATGAAATCTTTTGCTATACTGCACACATTTTTCCACACTAAAAATAAACCAACAACTTTACTGACCACTATTTGTGTGAATGACAATATGATAAAAGCGTCACCATCCATCCATCATCTAAATGCCGATGTAGCTACCCTGAGTGTCACGTTCAGTAGCATTATTGTTTGTCATCCTTAGCCATCATTGTTATTATGTTTAATTTTAGAGTGAAAAGAAAATAACGTGGAACAATGGCGAAAAGAAGGATCACGCAGGAAACATTTGATGCAGCTGTCAGAGAAAACATGGAAGAATTTGAGATGGATCCAGATGAGGCTCTGAGGGACGCAGTGGAGCAGTTTGAATCTCAAGGTAAATATGATATCAGGTAAAGTCCTCTGACTATTATTTTTAGTATTGTTAAAACTCCAAATAGACAGACATAATAGCACATCATACATCTACACTTTTAGTACTTGTAATGTAGGTTCTAAGTTTAAGATGATATATTATTAAATTAGTTGAAAACATTCTCTCAAACTAAAGAGACACAGAATTGATGCTGAACAAACTAAAATAAGTGCAGACCCCCTCCTCCCGAAAAAAAAAAAAAACCAAAAAAAAAAAAAACCCAATGTGACAAGAAGAAGGATGTGCCGGATGACCATGAAGAAATGTATTTCTCCTTCATTTTCTTTATGTCATTCTATGTTGTGAGTCAGATCATTAAGATCATGAACCCATTTTTGTGTGTGGCTGCAGGTGTAGACCTTGGTTGTATAGTAAAGGCTATTCCAGCTTTATCATCTGATTACAGTCAAGAAGAGCAAAAAACTCATGAAGTCTTACAGGTGAATTTTCCCCATTTTTGTTAAAAGGGTTGAGCTTACAACATAAGCATCACTTTTCAAAAGCATGCTATATTCACATGTTTTCTCATTTACAGGCTTTGGATTCTCTTCGAATTACAAAAGATTCTACCAATGTCACAGAAGTGACAGCAGGCATTAAATGCTTTACTGAGCAGTGCTCACTTGGATTTGCACAGAGATACCTGGCTGCCCAAAAAGATGCCTACCCCATCATCCTCGCCTACTGCAAAAAGAGCATGGAGGAACAGGATGCTTTATTGCTTACATTATCTGCTCTGGCTGCACTGACAGATGGACAGCCAGACTTATTGGATCGAGAGGGCCAGCAGTTCCTTTTGGATGTCCTCAAGAAGTACCAGGCAGATTCCTCTGTGACGTGTGTTGCCATCTGTGTGGTGCGTCACTGCTGCTTGAAACATGAACAGAACAGGCAGGATTTGGTAAAGAATGGCATCCTGCTGCTGCTGACTGGTGCAGTTACACAACATAGTGGATGTGCTGAGCTGATCAAAGAGGCGTCTGCTGCTCTAAGGGTCATGACCTTTGATGATGATGTCCGAGTTACGTTTGGGCATGCTCATGAACATGCCAAAATGATTGTTCTAGAGCACAGTGGACTAAAGGTTTTAATTGATTCTGCTAAAGGTAAGGCCAACCAACAACTTTCTTTGATCATTAAATAGGTTTATCTACAGCTTTACACTTTTTCAGTCCAGAAAAGTTTTTGAATGTAACACAATTTTATGTGTGCCTTCTTCACAGCTCACTTCAGTAATGCTTCTGTTCTGAGTGAGATTTGTTCAACTTTATCCCGCTTGGCTGTCAGGAATGAGTTTTGTCAAGACATCTGTGATCTGGGTGGATTAAAACTCATGTTGACGTTGCTTGCAGATAGCTATGAGTCAGCGGTAGAGTACACAAAAACAAACCTTTTGCATCAGATTCAAGATTGAACTTGTTTGTTTGTCCTTATCACTGAATAATTTTTGTTTTTTCAGGAGCTTGTCCGGCAGGTCCTTAGTGCAATACGAGCTATAGCAGGAAATGATGACGTGAAAGATGCTGTTGTTAATGCTGGGGGAGTCCAACTTATTGTATTTGCCATGAACCGACACATGAGCAACGCGGCTGTGAGTTGTCTTGCCTACATACCTAATAACTTATAAAACCCCTTGGTTAGCTATAGTTGTAACATAGAAAGTGTGGTTACAGGCATAATTTAGGTGATTAAATTTGATTTAGAGTACAAATAAATTTAATATATGATCTAAGAACATGTTAATGCTCTGGTGCAGGTGTGTGAGCAGGGCTGTGCATGTCTTTCTGTCCTTGCATTACGTAAACCCAACAACTGCAAAGTCATCATGGAGAATGGAGGTGCCTTGGCTGCTCTTCAGGCTATGAAAGCTCACTCTGATGCTGTTAATGTACAGGTAACTTTAGGTTATTGATATGCTGAGGATATAGGACATTTAAACATGCTCCAGCTCTTTATTTTGCTGATTTTTCTCCCTTTCAATAAACAGAAACAAGCATGCATGCTCTTGAGAAACCTGGTTGCTCGCATGCAAAACTTCAGCCAACCCATATTGGAGATGGGAGCAGAGGCTCTGATTGCTCAAGCAGTGCAGACACATCAAGACTGTGGTGATGTGGGTAAAGCAGCCCTCAGAGATCTGGGATGTAAGGTGGAACTTCGAGAGCTGTGGACTGGCAAACACGGCGGGCTTACCAACTGAAAATGGAGGAGTTCACAATTTCAGATCATGCACCTAATGATCTGTAAAATGAATTGCTGGGCTGATGTTACATGGTGGTGATAAACAATAGTTGTTGCAGATAGAGCTACATAGCCCAAGTAATTTTTGTATCACACAAAACCCTTTAAATATGTTTTACAGCACAAACAAATTCCACAATGTTATCTTCCTTTTTTTTTTTTTTTTTTGTAATTGTTGATCTTTATTATGTGTAACATTTATCTATAAGATGAACATTTTCTACTTTTGCGTCATGAGTTAATATGAAATTATTTGCACCTATGCACTGCATAAATTTTTTAATGTTGATGCAGTTAAAACTAAACATACATTGAATGCCTTATACTTTCACTACTTTTCTTTTTTGCTTCGTTATAGCTGAAGTGTATTTAAATTATGTTCCCCTTAGCTGTGTAAAACAACTTTTTACGTAACAGTAACACTTAAAAGTTTGTGAACACTTCATTGTTATATTTCTGCATAAACATAACTTCAAAGTTCCTAAGAGTGGATACAGATAACCTGATTAAACAAAACAATCAAATAATATTTGGTTGTGTATGAGTGGACTATAATGTCATTATTTGTATTTGTGAGTGCTCACAATATTTGTTGTGCAGCAATAATAATACTTTAACATTTATAGTAACTATTAATCAGCTCTGCACATCAGAGTTGAAGACTTATAGCCTATTTATTCATACTTAGATTTGTGATTACAGACTTTAGTACTTTAACCTGCATTCTTGAAATACCTTAGATTAACGCACACCTTGCTCTGGGAGTGATATTAGTTAGTCAATCTGGGAAAATTAGGGTGTTTTACAGATATAATCAACTATACTTTTGTGACATTTATTCAATTTGGTTCTCATTATGAAAATCTAATCATGCTGTAGGAAATATTTATACAATCATTAATGAAGATCCAGAACAGTGTTGTTAGTATACAAGTGACCATGCAGTAAATCTAGTGAGACTGAAGCTAACACATTTTGTGCGTACTTCATTGTGAAGGGAAAAAAACAAAAAAAAAAACACTTGAGAAGTCCGGTAGTTGCCAAGCACGAGTCCTGCTTACGCCCCTCCAACCGACCTATCCAAGCGTGCTGCGCCTCATTCAAACTACATTTCCCACAATGCCCCAGTGCTCGTCCTTGTCAAACGTTTGTGGTTAAGCTAACGTGAACTGCCACGGGAGGCTCGCTGACAGAAGTAGTAACGATATAGATACAACTGCATGGAATATGTCTCACTTAAAGTCACTAATGAGCTGTCAGATTTTAGATTTGTAGTTGAAGTAGTGCCTGTAAATCCACAACTTGCTTATTTTTTCTTTTGTTAGCATTCACTTGTACAGATGATATTTCCATTACCTTCCAGACTAAAGTAACACTAACGTTAGTGTAGCGATAAGCTAACAGCTAGCTTGCGTTACTTAACCTACCATTTGGATAACTTAGAAACATCTATTGAAGAAGTTGCAGATCACTGGAAATAAAAAGCCAAGTAAGCCAGTGCTTCAGAGCACTGGTGTCAAGTTTATAAGGTAAGAAGTATTTGTGTCTGGTGACATGTTGCTGAGTGCAAAGACTGACTAGTTAGTGGACAAGTTCAGACAAGGCTGATGAACCTTGGAAGGGATGAGCATGGCTATTCGTTTATAAATGAATGTTTGTACTGAAATAGTGCACAGCTGTAACCACACTCTGGTTGAGACGGTGCATGAGGGACCTTGGTAACACAAATCATAACAAATAGATGCATATTACATGGAAAATATCAGAATAGTGGGTTCAGGGCTGTCACAGTCGCACGACAATGATGAAAACATGAAAATATTTGGAGGTGGACAATTGATTAAAACAACAACAACAAAACAACCTAATAATAATATCCAGTTCACAAAGAAGTTGATGGACAGTTATAAAAAGACACTGCTTTATACGGAACGTTAATGTACCTCATATGAATGGCCCACAGAATGACAGAAGAAACTTCAATGCTCATAAAGCAAACAGGATGAAAAACTGGAAAATGACTGGGCTTGAGAGAGTTTTTAGAGACAAATGGAAAGGGATGACAGTGGATGTGGTTTGGAAAGGGCAACGCCAGAGTTTTAAGTGCACATATGAAATTTTGGCTTGAAGCCCTGTTGTGTTGCTACCAGAGTTAGTTAGTTGCCCTTGACTACAAATCTTTCCAGGAGACCCCCTTGTTTGGACTCTTGTCTCATGTCTTTGTTTTGCTTCATTCTCCAAATGTTACTAAAGTGTGTAGACTATGTTCTTATTTAATAAAATAGGTCCATATTTAATGAAGATTTTTAAAGCAAGCTATCATGTCAAGTTGCTTTTTTTTTTTTTTTTATTAATAAGAACTTCCATGTAGGCAGAGTAATAATGTTTAACAATCTATCAGTCATTATTGTAACTTATCAATAGCAATATCTCTTACAGTATTCTCTCATTAACACGTCATAAATATTGACACATAGAACAGATGAAAAAACTTGTTGCATTATTGCTTTCTGCAAAAGTTTTGAAGTAATCTTGTGACACAGTGATCTTGACAGTCACTAAGATTTTGATAGTAAAACAATGGATCACAAACTGTGAGAAAAAACATGTCAAACCTCCAAGACCATAAATTGTTCTCACATAAATTGTTCTTACATATAAATAAACATATTCAAACAGGCACATAATAACTTACACACACATGCACACAGGTACAGGTCACAAATAAATGCCCCAGAGCGCTGTCCTAAACCCCATAATTTGCATCAGGAAAACTTAGAGAGAATTGATATTAAAAAAATTGATATTAAAAATTGATATTAAAAAATTAAATGAAATAAAATAAAAATAAAATAAAACAAAACAAAAAGCTAAAATACAACAATGAGGTGCAGAATAAGACCAATTATAGTTGGAAAAAAATAGAAAAGCTTTCCTGAAAAGGTACATTTTAAGCTTTCTCTTAAATATATCAACGCATTCAGTTGCCCTCAGGCTGTCCGGCCAGCTGATCCTCAGGTGAGGACCTTAAAAACTAAAAGATTTTTCTCCGTACTTTCTAGTCCTCATTCTAGAAATAAAAGATCAGCTCCCGACTATCTAAGAGCCCTAGGAGGTTCGTAAGCTAAAAGCAATCTGATAAATACGCAGGGCTAAGACTTTTTAGAGCTTTTAAAAACTAAAGAAAGTATTTTAAAATCAATTTGGAAGCACACAGGAAGCCAATGCAGACATTGGCGGTCTTTGTCAGCAGACAACTAGCTGAGTTCTGTGAAAGCTGCCGTTGGGTTTTAGTCTTTTTAGGAAGACCATGAAGAAGTTCATTATAATAATCTATCCTTCAGGTCGTAAATGGAACAGAGTTTTGACCAGTTCCTTTCTGTGTGCGTAAGGACCAATGACTAAAACTTGTGTTTTGTCCTGGTTGAGCTGAAGGAGGTTTTCATGTCCTAATATCTAAAATTAAAGAGGTCATCTTTAGGGCAAGCGTTACGATGAGACACAGCCTTATAAGGCTGTGCTTCATCAGCATAACAATGAAAGTTTATGCTGTTTCTCCGGATGACGTCCCAAAGGGGCAGCATGTAGAGATTTAAAAACCTTGGACCTTAAAATTGAGCGTTGTGGAACATTGTACAAGAACTTCTATCACCTGAATCTTCATTAATCCATGTTGATGAAAAAATTTTGTCATGAGACATGAGCCAGCTCAAAACAGTACCAGAGAGGCCTGGCTGGCTCTGGAGTCGGTTTTAAAGTATGGTGTGGTCCACCGTATCAAAGGCAGCATTGAGTTCAAGCTGGACAAGAACTGATACATTCTTCCTGCCCAGGTTAGTTCTGATGTCATTGACAACAATAACCAGTGCTGCCTCCATACAGTGTTTTGCCTTGAACCCAGACTGGTATTCCTGAAAGAAACCATTGTTTTCCATAAAACCATGTTTTGTAGGATAAAAACAAGGTTTTCTAAAAATTTTGCTTAAAAATAGAGAATTGGATACAGGTCTGTAACTGTTAAGATCAGAGGTGTCTAAGTTTACTCTCTTCAGAGTGAGCTTAATTAACTACAGCAGTTTTACATGCAGCTGGGAAGACACCAGTCTGAAGAGAGCAATTCACAATGTTGATAATATCATCCTTCAAAGAGGCACAAACTGATTAATAAAGAGGAGTGGGAATGGAATCTAAAAGAAAGGTTGTAGTTTTTGCCTGGAAAATGACTTTATCTAACCATCTCTGGATCAACCAGGACAAAACTGTCCAGTGTTTCCCACTGAGCTGTCAGCTGTGTTGGGGTTGAAGGTTGAATGAATGGGTGATTTGTGTAGAGAAATGATTAGCTCACTGGGAAACATGCATTTGCCTATTCATAAAAGTGGTTAGATCACCAGATTTAATGTTTGTCCTCTAAAATTAATCTCTCTCAAATCTTTTCTGATTTGATAACCACAATTATCCTGATTGTATTAATTCATTGTGACATTTGCTGGCGATGAAGGTGCCTGAATAGTACTTGTCTTGATTAAACAGAAACCTTTCACCTACAAGTCCGCAGTTCTTTCCTTTGAGAGGTTTTTTTCCTTTTCTTTTTAGAAGGACATTACATGTGGTTGTTGTTTTCTGTTAAGTGTTTTTTTTTTTTTATGATTCAAACGCCTGGTGGTTGCTTACAGTCACTGGATTATTCTTCAGGCACCCATTTAGTAGAGTTATTTGTGGTTTTTTCAGAGTTTGATTTTAAAAAGATTCTCACTCATGCCTCTTGATGATCCTCATCGCATGCTGACATAACACTGAAAGGAAATACATAGAAGGTCTATACTGGAAGAAATCAATTTTCTAATTTTTTTAAACTTGTTTTTACCTCATGGTGAATATTTTCTCCTCCATGGAAAATCAGATTTGTAAATGGTGTGTGCATGACAGCTCTTTTAGTCATGCATGTCACTTGATCCTCAGTTGCCTGAGAGTAACAAGAGAATAAGCTTAGCTGACTACATGTTTGTTTTATATTTAGGCTAACCTAAAACTGACCTGTTTATTTTTCCCCAAGACCTCTGCATCTGCCCCCACCGCCTCGTGGGTTAAATTCATGAACGTGCTGAGTGCATAGTTGATGGGTATGGGGAGTGGAGTCCAGGAGCAGCGGGCATCACTGACACAGGGAGAGGTGCGGCCGCTGGCCTCCTCCAGTCAGTCAGAAGCGAGCTATGAGGTAAACTTTCAGACATGCTCTTTCCCTCTGCAGATAAATTAATGGGTTTATCAAGGGTGTTTATAGATTATATTCCTTTGAACTGTTTGATTTATGACTAATAATACGATGTTCAGTTCAAGGAAGGACTAAGATACATCCATATTTGGTTGAGTATGTCTTGATCCATTCACTGTTAGTGACTCTTTTTTTCATATTACACCATCAAATTGAATCAGATTAAATGTTTTCCCAAATCAATATTTTACATTTTTGACTTCAAATTTAGATTTCTATATGAATAGTTTCTATCTGTTTAATGTTTTTGTTTGTTTTATTAATCAAAGCTGGCACTGTCACAGTATCAAGAACAAACTGTTCTTCAGCCAGTTTCCAGTAAAATATTTAAAGACCCTCAAATACATTTCCTGAGACCACTTTTTTGTAGCTTGGACGAACATCTGGCTCCATGCAACTAAATGAGAAAGTATTTAAAACTTTTACACATTAAATGAATATATATTTATTAGATGTACCTGGGCTGAGCCAAGCTTTGTAGCTTCTAGGCCACTTCGGTTCATTTCACAGCATCTGCTCCAATATTTGAGCTTTTGTGATTATCCTGATGGAGCGCGTTTAATGATCAACAGCCTTTTAGACAGCTTTATTCATGACACAGTTGGAAAATGACAGGATGTGCTCTGTGGCTGCTGGCGACTCTGAATGTGATTCTTCCATTGCTGTGCAGGACATGAAGCACACTCGGTCCGTCCTCAACTCGCTCTTCTCAGGGGCTTTAGCTGGAGCGGTGGCCAAGACAGCTGTTGCTCCGTTGGACAGAACTAAAATCATCTTTCAAGGCAAGTGAGGTGCTCAGTTGACCTAAAAGTAAAAACTTATTTTTAGAATACTTGACTGAATAATAGAATAACATGTTGTACCTGAAGAATAATCGGGTTTGTAAGACATTATGTTGTTTTTTATCATGTAAATGTTTTTTTTTTTTTGTTAGTGTCCTCAGCAAGATTCTCAGCCAAGGTATGTTTAAACAAGAGCATCAAAAACACCACATCACTTCGATGGTTCTCATTCAGACAGTTTCAGTTTTATCAACAGTTGTTGTCGTTAGTCACATGTTTTGTTGAGGATCATTTATATTTCAGCTAAATGTGTGCTTACTTTTGTTTTTGATCTGCCCCTCTCAGGATATTTGGGAGCAGGTAGCTGAAATACAAAAAAGTGATAAAGATGCATCTTTTCATACAGAGCCACATGTGTCTATTTATCATAGGAGGCTTACAGGTTGATCTATCGCACCTACCTGAAGGAAGGTTTCCTCAGTCTATGGAGGGGGAACTCTGCCACGATGGTGCGAGTGATCCCATATGCGGCCATCCAGTTTTGTGCACATGAGCAGTATAAAAGGCTTCTGGGAGGCTACTATGGGTTTCAAGGGAAGTAAGTAATGCAGTTTTTTAAGTACTTTGGCTTGTTTAAAACATATTTATGTAATTAATTAATAAGCAAGGTATAAAAAGCTTACATGTACTTGTTTTTATCTCTGTTTCCAGAGCCCTACCTCCGTTTCCAAGGTTACTGGCTGGGTCTATGGCTGGTACCACTGCAGCTATGTTGACGTATCCTCTGGATATGGTGCGAGCTAGGATGGCTGTAACACCCAAGGAAATGTAAAGCCCCTCCTTTTCTTTAAAAAAAACCAATACATTTTATATTTACAATGTGGAAAATGAAAGATTTGGATTTTATCCAAAGCCAGTGGAGAACAATTGTGGGCTGATAAAACTATCATAACAAATCTCTGAGAACCAAGTGACAAATAATTTTTCTGATCATGTTGATAAACTTTAATCCTTGATCATTTTTTTTTTTCATTTTTCTGGCTGAGGGAAAAAAACTGTAAAAATTAATATGATAAAGTGATGAAACCATTACTTATTTGAATGCAAGTTAACCGTTCTATGTAGCAGAATATAGTTTGGAGCTTTTCATCCAATTAAGTTTCATTTTTTTATATTGTTTTATTCAGGTACAGCAACATTCTACATGTTTTTGTGCGGATCTCTCGGGAAGAGGGCTTAAAGACCCTGTATCGAGGATTCACTCCAACCATCCTGGGTGTTGTCCCCTATGCTGGACTCAGCTTCTTCACTTATGAAACACTAAAGAAACTGCATGCTGGTAAAACACACACACATACACATGACTCTTTTTTTCCGGAAGGCTTTCACCTGATGTTTATATAAAATACTCCTGCCTCACATCCTGTTCTTTCACACAGAGCAAAGTGGCCGCCCACAGCCCTACTCTTATGAGCGTCTTGCTTTTGGAGCCTGTGCGGGTCTCATTGGTCAGTCGGCATCTTACCCTCTGGATGTAGTTAGACGGCGCATGCAGACCGCAGGGGTAACTGGTCACACGTACGGCACCATCCTGGGAACTATGAAGGAGATCGTGTCTGAGGAAGGAGTTATCCGTGGACTCTACAAAGGTCTCAGTATGAACTGGGTCAAGGGACCTATTGCAGTGGGGATTAGCTTCACTACCTT
This sequence comes from Telmatherina bonti, assembly GCF_933228915.1. NCBI lineage: Eukaryota > Metazoa > Chordata > Actinopteri > Atheriniformes > Telmatherinidae > Telmatherina > Telmatherina bonti. The sequence continues at coordinate 24,969,356 of NC_136625.1, read as the reverse complement.
TGACCTAACACAGATTCTGCTGAGAAAGCTCCATCAAATGGGTTACACTCGATAGTCGTAACATGAAGAGAGGACAATGGGGAGGGTGGACTGACAAGGTCCTGTGTTAGCCCTCTGAAGTTAATCACGGATGAGGGATTGGATGATTAAAGAATGCTTATTGCTGGATAAAAGCAAATGCACAGCAACTCAGGATGTGTGGGTAATATCAAATTGTGCTCTTGTTGTTTCTTTGTGCAGCGAATATGAGGAGGATGTATAGGACACAACCTGTTGTCATGTGCAATATGATCGATCATCTTATCTGTGTGCATATAAATTGAAATGTTCCAACCCTGGTTAACCAGATTCCCAAGTGCATTTGATTTAAAAAAAAAAAAGAAGAGAAATTCACCCCAGCTCTCAGCTGCCATGTACAATGATACCAAAGCTTTTGATATCGGCGTATTGCAGATAATATTAGTATGTTTAAGTATGTTAGTGCAAATATTCCCAGTACAGAAGTTACTAGCAGTAACATTTACCGATCATTTGGTTGTTTTTAAGTTGAAACTTGGAAATATTTCTCAGTCCCACAAGATTGAATTCACATCTCTGTTTGTAACGTACCTACTGCTGTAACATCAGCTGTATGTTTTATGCCAGTGCCAACGTGTGTTGAGAGTGCCCATGCTATTTTGTTAGTTTTAATTGTTAGCATATCACTGGTTTATTGAAAGATTTTAAATTGTGGTTTATCTGAATAATCTAATCCCGTTTAACCTCCTGTTAACATAACACTTGTATTGCACATACGCAATGGATGCTTTTCCAAATGTGGGACCTTGTACTCTGATTTTACAGTTGTAAGTGAGCACTACCTTTGTGAAGTTTACGCTCTCACATTGCTGCTGTCACTCTGCGAGAACTGTTGCTTTAAATGTGTGCTGATTACATTTTTTGTGAGGTTGTTTTGAGCTACAGCACATTGAGACCGTTAAAATAATGTAATCGGTGACAGAATATGTACAGAATGCATGTGTTGTCTTCCACTTGCTGTCAGTTTGACAGTTGCATGCTATGGCTCTTCACTGCCTGTTTTGTTTGAGGAAAAACGAGACTTTAATTCAGACTGACAAGTCACTGCAACAACATTAAATCTCCTGCTTAAGGGGGACTCGTAATGTAGAGCTGTAGCAGTAAAAACATATGGAATAACTTGACAGGAAATATGCAAACATAATTCAAACAGTGTCATTTAGAAATGTTCTCAGTATTGTACTTTACCTCTGCACATAATCAAAGGCTCGTCTAATTGTTGCATATTAATCTGTTACGCAGAGCAGTGGGAAAAAAGGGACTTCCAGTTGCAACCAGATAAGCTATTTGGCTGGAGGTACTTTGGGATAGTATTGATACTGGCTTACAGTAAACTTAGAGTGTCAATGGTTTCTATAGATAGACCACACATACCGAGACAGAGAAGGTTGAGCTGAGTGATCTCCTGTATGCAGAGCTAAGTGGAACAGAGGTCACAACAAGACAGCTATTACCAGAAAACAGTAGACAGGCATTGGACAGGTGATATCCAGAATATTTGTCTGTCAAGTCCGCACAACTGATTATTTATTAAAGCGGTGTTCATATTATTGTATTTTGATCACCAGATGAACTCCCGTAAGAAATGTCAGAGGACAGAGTTGTTATGTTGGCAATAGTTTTAAAATACACTGCCAGACCAAAAGAGTAAATGGGGGAAAAAGTACGGACAAATAGTTTGGCTTCAGTTAGTGGGTCTAGGTTCAGCACCATTACAGGCCTAAAATGTATGTCTGCTGACAACCTAAACATGCTGAATGATCTCTTTTTCTTTTGTTTAAAGGGTTGAGTTTGGCTTAAGTTCATTCCAAGATGACAGTAGCAGGATTAATGGGGGTTTTATTGTAAAAGAGCAGTTCAGGGACTGTGATGCATCATCTTAATGTGAACTTACTGCATACGTTTAGTGAATGATGTAGTAATAGATTTGTGCTATAATCACAGGGCAAAGTGACTTTTTGTTTTGGTCAGGCAGTGTATTTATAGTTATAAGTTGTAATTTGTAAATCACTATATACAATTACATCTAACTCAGAATATATTTGAGATTTCTACAATACTTTTTTTTCACTCAGATGCTAAAGATGCCCTGTTTTCTTATAGCAGGGAATGTGATTTGGATCTGCAACAGAGTTGGATTATTCCTGATTTTATTGAATTCACAACCTCTAGTTGATTTGTAAAATCCCTTTTTTTGTGTAATCTTGCTGACTGACAAACGGATTGACACCAAAAGACTCCCAAGATGTAGATGTTTAATGATTTACATCTCTTTGGCTGTTTTTTTAACTCGCTGCTTTCCCATAACTTGCATCTGTCTGGGTGTTATCTTCCTTTTCACACTCCTGTCTTGTCTATATTGTGATTGTTCTTACAGAGGGTAAATGTGCTGCTCTGTTGAACTATCCTGTACCCAGAGTCAGCAGATCAGTATCTGTCTGATCAGCTGTTATCAGTGTGGTCTTTTAATATCAGTTAATATTCTTCAACCCTCTCTTTAGATTATCAAGAGAGAAGCTTGGCTTGTAAGCAGCACATATCCTGAGCTGAACTTTGGTTTAAAGTACAAAGTAACTAAATCCTGAATGAAAGGTAGTTACTGAGTCCTAAGTGCCTAGAAAGAAATGGTAATGTTTTACTATAACTGATCTAATTCTGCTAACTTTTTTTTTTTTTTTAAACGAAAAAGAAGGTTACTTCCATATCTAGCCTTGTCTCAATATCGAAGTTATGAGCATCAGAAGGAGGCAGCAGATGTTTGACAGAGGTTTTAAGTTTGGTGATTGTTTGACCTCACTGACTGAATGTATTGACTTCAGGTCCAGTTTTTGTACGTGATTTTTTTGTCAAATTTAAACTGCCTTGCAGAATATTGCTGTCTGCGGCAACAGGTGTGGTTTTTGATGGTTTCCAGTTCATCCCCACAAGTTTTGGACAGGTTTTTAATGAACTGGGAAAAATGTATTAATAATAATAATAATAATAAACAATGATTAAAGAGTTGGGTAAATGGTATACCCTCTAACAAACAGAGGCTGTAGGACTCTTAGACAATCATTACATGCCAAAAAGTGTTTTTTTTTAAAAAAAAATTTGTTTGTTTTGTCACAGTTAAAAGCATGACAGCAACTGAACTAGACTAAATACTAAGCACTACAAAGACTAACTGGTACAAGCTGTGATTCTGTTTCAGTTTTGCAAAATAAAATGTCATATTTTTATTTGTGTGTACTCTATACAAGTGCAGACATCAACTTCTACTGTTTGTGTTGCAGCAGATAATTTTGTGCAACAGTTGTTTTGTAAATCTTGGTGATTTGTGCCAAATGAATGTAACAAACCTACTAAAATAACTACACACCGTGTCCAGTCTCTTGTGATGATGGTGTATTCTGTTGAAATATCAAATTCTTGAAATAAAACTGGATATTAACAATGTGTTTATTTCTTTTTAATGGCATGGTTTTGCATCTGAATGGAGGTATTCTTGGATTCACAATTTAGTGCATCCACTGAAGATTTTAATATTTTGTGTTTAGTGTGGAGAATGATTGATGGCCAAAGCTTGAGACAAAATCTAAACTCTGTTGAATTGGAGTGAAAATTGCTCCTTGGTTTCTTACAAATAGCTTCTAAAAGTGTGATGCAGCAACAATCTGCATCCAGCGTCATATAAAATGAATGTCAAAGACATCTTCATGTGCTTTATGTGGAAAATAGTTGGATGTATTGATTTTTTTTTCAATTGTTGACCATGTTAAAATGAATGTAAATGTCACAAATACTCACAGTGGGATAATTTATGTCTAGAATCTACACCACGAGATTTTCAAAGACAACATTAGTCAAGGAAGATTATTTCTTTTTAATCTGTTTCAAATTCATTAAGTGTTGGTGGCTAAAAATCCTTCTTCCAAAATGGAAGTCCACCACTTCATTGTCTCACAGATATGCTGTATATTATTCATTTGGACTGGCTGTGTCTCTGCAAACTTGGCTCTTAGAGCAGACATGAGACTGTCTGGAGACCATTTTTGGCACATCACAACATATCCTGACCTGTGCTATGGTGTTGATCAACAAGATCTCTAATGGAGAGGGCTGGATTGTGGTTTTTATCATTAGTAAAATTCTGTCCTTTTCTTTTATGTAAATATTGTGTTTAATAATAACTTCCCTCTCTCTCTCTTCTGTATTGGTTTGACAATTTCACTCTTTCATCAAGTCTATTATTTTTCTTTTTCAATATTATTGCATCTTCTACTTGTGTTCATTCACATTCTATTTGATGTTTAACTTATTTGCTTTCTATTTTTCCCTTTGTGGTTACTGTTGCTTTTTCATACCACTCTGTTCTTTCACACTTTAAAACTTAACTACTTTAAACTATGAATGAAGGTAGTAAAAGGAAGCAACCTAAATTAACAGTAGTGCATTCATTTTGGCCCAAGTTAGTATATGTCTTCTGTGTGTGTTTGTAAAAACATAATTTCTCCGCTGGAGGGCGCTCCTTCCCAATAAACGCCTCAACTCCGTCAACTCTTATGCCTGCAGTACCGCTTGTAGTCAAAAGGTGGCAGTGTAGCCCGGCTCTACCAGCTCGAGGCAGAAGCTGATGAACCTCTCCTCCTCACGAAGTCACTTTGAACTTGACCGTGAACGCAACGCACCAATCATACAAAGCAAGAGGAAAACGTCTTAACTTATTGGGACTAATTATTTGACAAGGTCTTCGATAAAACTGAGTATTTTATTTAGAGGTAGGTAATTTAAAGTTTAAAGTAAAAAAGGAAGTATTTACAGGATCCCTCTCTTGTTTTTAAAATTCATTTTGGTTCAGCCTTATTATTTAACCTAGTTTATTGGCAGTCTTCTTAGGCAGCTCAGTCCTAACTCCTTGTGCATAAATGTATTGTTTTTTATGTTAAATAATTTATTTTTTATTTTATGTAATATCTGCAGCTGGAAATTGGGAACGGAAAATCCTTAAAGAATGCCACACAGACATAGCTAATTACAGTATGAAGGAGGGAGGCTGTCAGGATGTGGTTGCTATAGATACTTGGCATGATGCCGGATGGAGGCAGAGCCTTTTGCGTTCATTCAGATGAACACACAGACACACAGTCTCTGTTTGAAATAAAAACAGCACAGAAACCTTTATCTAAAGTTGTTTTTTTCATTGAAATTTTATTTTTATTAAACAAAAAACCCCGTGAAAAATTATTTACAATATTATTGTAAATATATTTGACAAAAGTAGAAAAACAACAACAACAAAAAAACCAACTAAAGAATATATGTTTTGGCAAATTTAATTATTTTAAAGCTGTTCAGGTTTGATACCTCAGAAAATTAAACGATACCTAAGGTAAAAGGAAACATTTTTTAAAATATATAAAATACCATATTGGTGCTTTCTTTTTGTTTTCATCATTTAAAATAAAATCTTGCACATCTTCCAGGCCTGTGATTGTAGGCCCAAATCTAATTTTAAAAACAAAACTTCATTTTAAAAGAAACAGTACTCCCTTTAGCTATTGTCGGGACTGCTTTGAAGCAAAAAGAGTTATTTTATTTTCATGATGGGGGTCTAATATTTCTGATACATCTCTGTGACAAAATTAATAACCATAAAATCCAACTCATTTAGAAAAAGTAGTTTTTTCTGTTAGTTATTAATTAATTCCTTGTTGTCCATTCTTTCACATTACAGCATAAGCAACAACAAACATTTTTGTACACTTTATAATAGTCTGGACTTAATTTAATTACATGGAAGTAATCTTTTTTTTTTAAACCAAAAATCAGCACTGAGGAACATGAGCATCTCTTTAAAACATTTTATTGAGAAAATCTGTGATACTGCATTCAGTTCAATTCTTTATCATACATTGAAGAACAATGGCTAAAAAAGTAGCTGCAATCTTTAGCAAAAACTGAAAATGGAGACATCACACAAAAAAAGAGAAAAAATCATTTTGGCAAAACAGTTGTAAATATTAAACTGAACAAGTGTCTAAGTGGCCACAGAGTGTAAGAATACCTTGCATTGGTAACATACACAAACGTCTGTCTTCTCTGAGCTAAAATTGTTTCTATAATTGACTGAGATAATGTTCACAATCAAGAAATAATTCACTTCCTGACCAAGAGGACCAAACACAGCACTGAGACATGTATATGTATATTTTTATACAAGCAGTGTAAAGAGAATAATTCATTTATGCTCAAAACAAAGCACAAATTAGACTTTAATTAGAATAACTAATTTATTAACATAAGCACATTTTAAGGCCCAAATGGTGAAAAAACACATTTATATGGTATATATACCATGACATTTTTTTTGTTCTGTTTGCCAGTTAACCTGCAACCTCCTCATATGACAAGTCATGAGAGTAACTAAGACAACATCACAGAGGTTAATATGGTTCAGATTCAAGTTGAGCTGACCAGAGATTTTCCAGCATGTCATCAATCTGCAAAACAAGAAGAAGATGGATAAAATTAGTCACAAAACCGGAGTGCAAAATAAAGAGACAAAGTGAATTTGCTATATTCTTCACACTCAGGCAAGTGAGATTTACATAAAACCAAAACTATTGCAGGACTGACACAGTGGATACAAAGAACAACTACTTGCAAAGACAGTAAGGGGGGGTGTTTGTGGAGGACACTCCCTCCTCATGAAAACAATATCTGTCTGTGTCTGAGTCTACACTCCATAACCCCTGACCCTGAAAGTCTGGAGCATCAAGAGGACACACACACACACAGAAGGGGATCCCACAATTATGCCAGAGGGAAAACTGACACACACACATACGGTTCTGCTGTCTGGTTTTGCACAGTCATGACTGAAAGAGATAAGAGCTGACCAGCCGAGAAAGAGGGAGGTAATCCTAATTTGTTCAGGCTTTAATCATCATGATTATTAATGAGAAGAACTGACTGGAAGACATGGCCACTGCTTGTAAAAATCATTGAACAAAACTTTCTATAGCACCAACAGTCTCTTCAGGTTGATAAATGTGAAAAGACAGTCTTTTCTGTGGTACAGACTGGTGGGCAGCACAAATCAAGGAACGTGTGGGTTGTGAAGAGGAAAAGAAGAAGGTAGTTTCGAGTGAAGAGAGGTGGGCTGCAGGCCCTGGGTAAATGCAGGGTTTCAGATACTGTTTAGTTATGAGTCCAGTGCTCTCCAGGGATCTTCTGCCTACGCTGTCACAACAACCAGTAAATGTATGTAGAAGGGAGCCTACAGTCACTAACCACACAGAGACGTTTAAAAAAAGGAAATGTGAATACTGTGTGGTATTTTTAATAAAAACAAAAGGAATGGGGTAAAGTTTGGATCATGTAGTAACATTATTCCAGGAGACAAAGTTAAAGAATGACATAAAAACATGAAAAGCAAAGTCTTTTCTTTGTTAAGGTGACATATAAGGGGACTGTGGCAAATAATGGCTATGATGCGAATGGTTATTTTAGTTATGTTATTTCCAGAAACTCTAAATTTTAATTTATTTGGGTCATTGGCTTTATTTGAAAATAAAATGTCATTTAAATCCTCAAGGTCTGACAAATCATGATGTTGACATACTTTTTAAATGCTTCATTATGTCATCTGTAAAATTTTGCAAACCCAATAAGACATATCAATTTGTTTGTGAGTAAGTACAAATTGCTTGCCTTTAAAAATGCTTTAAGATCGCAGACAGAATTTTTCTCAACATATTAACAAAACAGGAGTGATATTTAACTTTTCTAATTCTAATATGCAATTTTTCTTAAAGTCTATTTGACAGATCCCAAGTTTACATGATATCCTCTTTAAAATGAAAAAATAAAAAAAATCAAGCCATAACTAGGTGCGTGTCTATGTGCAAAAGAGCTTTCACAAAATAAATGATGTGTAAATGGGCACAGATGCCTGGTGGTGAGGAGGGCACGTGTGTGATTGTGTATGTGTGTGTGCGTTTTACTGGACTCCCTTTAGTCCCCCCTATTTTGTATTTAACCCCGCCTCTCACAGCACACACAGAATCACACACATACCCTTATGCTGACATTGTGTCCATCCAACAAAGACGTCCCTGCAGCCCCCTCATTATAAATACATGTCATTGGATCACAGCTCGCCTGAATCCTCGAGTCTGCTGCGCTCTAAGTGGCCGTGACCGAGCCCTGAATGGGTGGCCGAACGACTGTTCCACCAACAGAGCCAACAGTGTGCATGTGTATGTTTGTGTGTGTAACTTCAGCCTATGGGATTGAATGCTTCGCAGTGGGACAAGGTCATAGGTCAGGTTGTCTGTTATATGCAAGTGCACATATGTACACACATGTACTTGTCTGGATTTTGGGTGTGTCTATAATTATTAAGAAGAGATACAGTAAAAAGAAAAAAAAACTGTGACTGATGTTTTTTGTGATGGAAGTTTACTTTAAATCTGGGGCAATAAGATTGCTGCTGCGTCAACAACAAAGCTGCATGGATCAAGTCCTGGCTCCCTCAGTGTATTTGTGTATGCTTGTGTGCACATACATTATGTGTGAGTGTTAAAAGAGCTCCTCCCATCTTGTTATACTGGGGAAATGCGAAAGTGTCTCTTTCCCTCTGGAACCACAAACCAGGCCACAGTGTTGTACCCTCATTCCTCCTCTCTCTTTCACCGTCAAGGCTTCTATTTCTGAGTCAAAGCTTGAATTTCTATCTGGGTTTAACAAAGTTCTCCTCACTTTACTTCCAGGTCGACTTTGAACCTTCAGAGATATTACTAGAAGCCAGCTGGAAATTAATAATTAAATTGCCTGGTCTATCTATCTATCTATCTATCTATCTATCTATCTATCTATCTATCTAGAAAGTCTGTGTGTCTACTCCTAACCAGGTTAGCAGAGAAGCTGGCCTCACATGCTACCTGATGGGAATCAAATCTTCCAGTGAAAAAGTGTAAGATGCCTGCTATCATTTCCGGTGCAACTCTCTGCAATTGGGATTTTATTCACATGACTGCTTTTGTAGGCCTCATTTCTGTCTGGTTGGTATCACTAAACTGCTTAGCCTATGCATGCTTCAACCAACAAAGGATCAGATTTGGGTTCAGTGTATACGTCAGAGTGTTAGATACAACATAAAGATTTATGAAGAAATACAATGTTTGACAGATTCTCACCAGAGTTAATAACAGAACTGAATCTGTGTTGTCAATTATAAATGATGGTAAAGACCTGCAGGGAGCTCAGGCCTGATTGAAAAGTTATTGACATTTGTCAATATCCACTGTCTAAATTTAGATTTTTTTTTATGTTAATTTCTGCTCAATGTTGATTTTATTCCTATTTATTTAATGTGTTATGTGTTTTTTGAAGGATATAAAAATCTAAAGGCTGGCTAAACTGAATTCATGGGTGTAATTTCAGGATAGAAACATATGAAAATCTCTTTAATTACTCTGAACAGATTTATCTTTCATGTGACAAGTTTTATAAAATGTCAGTAATATGGAGATTTGCAAACAAACAAACAAAACAAAGAAAAAGAAACTTCACAAGACAAAATAAATGAAACCTTCTAATTGTAATTGAGTTGAAGAGAAAAACATTATGAAACAGAATAATGAATGATATGAGCACAGAATACATGAGAGAAAGCAATAGCATGAAGGACAAAGACTGTGATTGAGAAATGTGAGCCCTTAAAAGTGCCAGTGCCAGGTTTCCTTTTGGCAGGAGTGAGAAACTATGAGACCTGGTAGTGTGTCAGTGCTTCAGGAACACGTGCAAACACACCTGGATACTGCAGGCGCGACATAACACAACAGGCACACACACTCTTTCATACAACCCTCCCTGCTGAGCCGAGCCTGTGCCAGAGACAGTTCTATGGGTCTATTGAGGGACTGTGAGAGAGCTCTCCCTTTCTGTCGAGCTAATGAAGCCTGGACCCACAAGCATAAAGAAGTGGAGAGAGTTAGCACTACGATCCTTCACCCATTCACTCACTTCCTTCCTTTACACAACTCCCGATGAGGTAATGTAGTGTCCCTTAAAGAGATACCATGAAAAATACACACTTTTGCTTGCTCTGCATTGCAAGAGGATATTTTAAAACAAACTCTTATTCCTGTTAAATCAAATAAATAAGTCCAACAGGGCTTCCTGAAATTAGTTTTATTGCTCATAATATAACACTTTTTTTTCTTAGATATTTAGTGATGTTGATTGCCACTTATTTTATGGTGAATCTAGAGAACCTGAAAGAAATATCAAGTTTCATGGGCTTCATTTCAAGTTTAAAGATTTTTCTAATTAATTTTGACATTTTTATTTCTCTCACATGCCAGTATTAATAATCAAAGAACTTAAATAATTTAATAAAACTTGATCATACTGACAGAGTATGATCAATGTAATGCATTTTTAACCTTTTATGATGGAAGAGTTATTTACAAAAACAGTGTTTAGACCATAAATATAGAGTATAAAAGAATGCATATGGTTTAAACTGGGGCACTCTTGGCGATTTCTTCCGTCATGGAAATGTGGAGCTTTGCTACAAAGCTGCTGTAAATCAGTGAGAAACAAAGACAGGCACTGCACCAGAGAGCCTGAGACCCACATGTCACTCAGAGAAGAAATGCCACAGAAAGCAGAGGTGTGGGGAGAAAAGGCTTCCAGACAACACAATCACACTTTCAGCAGGGGAGGTCTGACTTCAGACTGCCTGTCTATCTGCCTGTATGCTACTCTGCTACAACTACAACATGATGAAGGAGCTCTTGTCCAAATCTACACTTGATCTAGTCCTCGCTCAACAAACAGACTAAGCTAATAATAGACAGAAGTGATTTTCAAACAGCCTAGCAACATTATTTGCATCCTGCAAGACAAAGATGATGGCTAAAGAGGCCCTACACACACACACACACACACACACACACACACACACACACACACACACACACTTGTGAACCAGACAACCTCTTTGCTGGCCTTGACCTATGAACTATAGGGCCCTCTTTCACCTGCTCCAACACTATTCATGCAGCAAGGCTGTCTAGCCAGCTCCTATTTTGCATATGTTCTCTGAACATTCCCACGCTCCACACTCAGACCACCAGTACCGGAGGCAATCACAGCACAGCAGCATTCATAGAGAACGTTATGGAGATCTACATTGTATTTGTGTCTGGCCATCTGACTTTTTGGGGCTATAGATGACCCTCCATCATCCTGGCTCAGCGCAGAGCTGGATTTCTTTTCCTCTTCCTCCTTCCTTTAAATCATCTCAGTATATATCACATAAAGTAACCCAGTGGCCAATTTTATTTCTAATGACCGGCTAATTTTTGTACCCTCCACACATGCAAAGTTGTGTCAGTAAACCCTCTAACTTTGCTTTTCTTTCCAGTCTGTGTTTCCATTCTGTAGTTTTTCTGTTTTCTTCTTTTTTTTTTCCAGCACACGAAGGGTAAACTCATGACTCGCCTCTCCTTCCTCTTCCTCATGCTTAACAGTTTGTTATTGGCTGACGGCAGCTTTGGTGGCTTTCATTGGCTGGTGTAACGTACAGAAAACAGTGATGCAACAAACACGATGCTCCTATATAGCAGAGGTGTTCTTGTGAGAAATGGATGAGAGCATCTCCTGCAGATACTGTGACTGTTAGACAAGACAAAGCCAATCAGATCACGTTTGGGGGTCCTGCACAGACGTATACTGAATTTGCCCTGCGTCAAGCATATGGACACCTTCGCCACTCTATGCAAATGGCCAAGACATGGACACATGTTCACAATTGCAGACAAACCGGTCTGATACCCCCACCCTACTGCCCCTCATTAATGGTTCCTTCTAAAACCAGACAATCCCCCCACCCCTCTCTACAAATAATAACCTCTCCTCTCACCCCCCCTCCTCATCTCCCCCCATCCCAAAGTCTAGACCCCCGCAAACCATGTCTCTCTTAAACCAGACACCCCAAAAATCCCCACCCAGACCCCCCATCTCCTCCTCTTGCCTCTGTGCTCCTTAGCTCCCATGACCATCTAACAGAACCCATTACTGCCATTTTGCTGCCCACTCTATGCCTAACTGTACAGCACAGCAGCTGCCTTGATGGGCAAATGCAAATAGGAACGCCGCGTTGCTCATCTGCTCCGGTCACATAAATTCATGCCCTAAAAAGTAAAACCTGCTCATTTAAGTGTGATGACGGCTGCAGAAATGTTACGTATCCATTCCTACAAAGACTGGACAAAAAGCGCAGAACGTTACTATACAAAGTTGATTTATTTAGTATTTTTAAACTGTGCTACTCTAAAGTCTCAAATAGCTGCAAAGCAGTTTAGTATTGTCTCTTTTCCCTTTTACTGGTAGGTTCTCAGTAAATAGCACTGATATAATACTTAGAAGCTAAAATCCGTCAGTCTGCCACCTATTTATATGTTTCATGTGAAGCTCTTTCCGAGTAAAATTGGTCACCCTAAGATTTGTTCAGTGTCATGGTAACCAGACACCCATGTGCATGAAAATGAGACTATTATGGCTTGTGTGTCTGGACTTTTCCAGGCCTATGGATCCCCTTTTAATTAGAGTGTCTGAGCGTCTGTTTGCTTAATGCTTTCATGTGTGCATTATGTACATCTGTGTGTAAAAAAAAAAAAAACTGAGTGAGCACGCATGAAAGAGTGCTATCTGATTAAACAAAGCCTCAGCTTAATCTTTTGTACAGTGTCACATTTGCATGCCAGGGAATCACATGGAATCATGCGCACCATATGGCACAGTATGTCTAGACACTTCATCTCACATGCTCTAAACACCTATCAAGAACATTTCAGGGTGCAAATACTTGCACCCCGAGAGAACAGCAAACAGCTCTGCACACACTTTTAAAACATCTTTTCACTCCTGCTTGCTCGCCACCATGCTGCCTTCGTAAGATCAATAATCAGCTAACGCCAACGGCATGTTGTTTAGAGGTTATGCAAATGCAATTAGGCCCGATTTGCATTCGAGGACAGTTAACGGACGCACAGATGGCAGACGACGGAGATGGACTCGCCATCTTTGGCAGAGGGGAAGAATGGCGGCCATTTTGTCTGAAGCTGTGCCCATCTGGATGGAAACAACCACGCTGCATTACTGTGACAACAGCAGCAGTTTAGGAGCTATGGGTACATAGTGCTGCTGCTCTCATTCAGACACTCTCAAGGCCAAGCATATACAGTCCATTCACACACAAACTGGGCTTTCTGATAAAGATAATACCACAGCGAGGTAAGAAGCCATCTCGTGTGACTAAATATTAACACTGGACTGACATCCAGTGATTAAATGATTAAATAAATCAACTTTCCAAAGATTTCCTAAAATAGAAGATATACCTCCTACAGCTCTTCTCAGGACCCCAAATTATTATAAATGAAATGGTTTTACTGTCTAATTCTCTCTTACACACACAGGCACACACACACAGCTTCTTTCACACAAAATATGAGGTGATAAGAGCACATTCAGAGTTGTACAATAATGTGGAGCGCTCCAGAAAAATACTTGCCATTTTACCATCTCCAACTGCAAGGTCTCACTGTTCTGTGATCTTTAGCCTTCTTTGAAGTTCAGTTTAATTTATTTTTTCTTGCACAGTCTGATATTGAACATTGACATCATGGAGGGGAAAAAAAAACATTTTTGCCCGTGCTTCTGGCTTGAAAAGACAGGTGTCTGCTGCTCACCATAGTAACTGCAAAACAGGACTCAAGAGGAAAATAAAGATCGCATTGTCTGTTTGTCAAATGTGAAAACTAGTGAGGGCATAAACTGCAGATAAGTTGAGGATGGAAAGTGAGTCAAAAGCAAAACTCCCAGCTGTTTTTTAAGCAGCCAGAGGCAGGAAGTTGAAGGGGGGGGGGGTGTATGTCAATCTCACGACAGGAAAAAAAAAAAAACAAGTGAAAGGAATATCCCTCTCAGCAGTCTTTCAACGTTGTGGGTATCATTTGGGGAAAAACCCCCTCCAGCAGAACCACACACAGACAGTGCAGATCGGGACTGAGGTCCAGGATGGGCTGTAGCTGAGAGAACCACACAGGGCCTGTCCTTTGGAGGTCTTCTGGCCCCTGAGGCCAAACACTTTAATACACAGGAAACCCGACTCAGAGCTGTGAAGATTCTCTGTTTCATATTGATTTCTCCTGCATGCCGGTAGCTCCAGAGGTGATTCTAGCCTTTGGGGACCTTCTCTATCCTTTCCATCCCACTCACTAGCTCCCCGCCTGGGCTTCATGGGCTCTGTTGGACCCCTGGATGTAGGTACGAGCCACAGGAGGAGAGAAAGAAGGCAAAAGCCCCAAGCAATGATGATGAGCTGCACTGGGTCTCGAAGTTCAGTCATCAACCAGCCTTTATCCATCCTTCCAACCACCCACCCTTGTTTCCATCTGAAAAAGGGAAAATAGAGAGTGTTTTTCAAAATCTCACCTTTGGCATTCAGTATCCCTCTGCTCAATGCAAATGCAAATGTAAACACTAACACTTTGATTAAAAATATGTGGGAAGAAAACACCAACTTGCTCTTTTGTAACCTGCCTCAAGGCTCTAGCTGCTGTACAGAAACAAATAAGAATGTTTAACATACTGTGTGCAACACAAAAGCCTCTATTTCTGTTTATATTTTAAATGTTGTCCAAAAATATGTACTATCAGATTTAAATCACACCTAACCCCAAGTCTTAGCAAATATTGTCATTGTAAATCTTTTCACACACGCACACGCACACATTGTTGCAGTACATCTTGAAATATTCTGAAAGTATTCTGAAACCTGTTATCATGCTAACACAATAAGGTCCTTTGTATGTTTCTTTGTTCTTTTCTCTAAGAAAAAATGAATTGCAGGGGCCTCCTTCAGCAACCGTACACCCACCAGCTCCAAATATCTGTCAAACAGAGCTACAAAGACATATTCAGCTCAGTGTGCTCTTCTGGAAAATTAACGAGACACAGAATATAGTGGGTTAAATCAGCCAGGGTCAGTTATGGGATGGGTTGTTGTTAGTGAATTTCAGTTTGCTGTTATGTGCATGTTTTCATCATATAATAGGGGAGTAACCAGAGTGGCCACTAGCTTGTGCTGGGCGGAGGGTGGTGTGGGGTGAGATTGGCCGAGCTGGAGGAAGATTCAGACACAATGCCCCCATTGAGGGGGTTCAGACATGGGTGTTAACTCGCCATTCCTTCATACACAATAGGGCCCCCCACTAGAGCCAACGCATGGGACAATGTTAGCTCAGGAAAACCTTCTACTTACTGAGAAAGAAAAGAGCTGCATTATCAAAATGGAAGGGAGGGAGGGGGAGGGCTGGAGGAGAGAGGTGAATAGCAGATAGAGGGATATGTTTGGGGAGAGTAGGACTTGAGGAGAGAGGGAGCCATGTGACCCTTGGCTTTGGACTTGAGGAACAAAACAGTATCAATGAAATACTTAGACCTCAATCTAGATCTTATTTTATCAATGAGATCCTTGTGTATTTTTACACTTATATACACTTAATATTGAGGGACAAACTGAAACTTTCAAGCTATTTCACATATTTTGTTGGAGGTATGGATGAGTATGTATCAAAGAAGCTTAATGGCTTGCAGAGATTTTTGAAGCAAGAAATACATCAAATCATAGCCAAGCAGACAACAAGGTAACTGTCTGAATATAATATTTTGTAGTATACTAAGAATAAGTCATCTCACTTTTTTAAAAATGAAATGAAATAACTGGATTTGATTTGTGCCTCTTGTTAATTATTAATTAATAAATAGAAGACGTTATCTGCGCTTGGTTTGGTGAGTCAGAACCAGTCCCAGCAATATTGTAAAAATAAGGGTTCATTATCACAATGTTCTGCTTTCTATTCTTGAGTGTTAATTCGCCTCTCTCTAATTACCATTACCCAGCATACCATGCAAGCATTTCTTTTTTACAGCAAACATTCCATAATCATTTTTTAACATAATTTCAAAGTATAATATTAAACTAATAAACTGTTATGCATTGTAGAAATATGCGACTGCATTATGTATTTGATGAATGACTGACAACATGTAGGTGCCACATGGAGCAGAAGACCTTGGTCCCAGAGTAAATATTTAAAACTTATGCATCTAAGTTTTAACTGTTAGATGGTTTATTAATAATATTTAAGGGCAAAATAATGTAAGGGGGGGGGGGGGGGGGGGGGGGTGTCCATTGAAACAGGTCTCACTGCTAATACATTGGTCCATATACAATATTTATGAACATTGTGTTTTTATAACAGTAATTTGGAATATATCATTTGAAGGTTATTTAGATGTAAATAAAGTATTATAAAATAGATGGAAACGCACCAATCAACCAAAAAATACTCAGTTTGGACCTTGAGAATCAGAGATAGTTTACAACCAATCTTTCAGCTCAAGCATTCTCACTGTCTTAAGTCAACTAAATAATTGACATCTTTTTGTTAAATTGTCCCAACTAAAGGGATTTTTTATACTAAAGGCTAAATTGTTTGTCCATTTTGTTTGTCTGCATGTGAATTTGGCATACAGTACCAACTATTTGAGCATGAGATGAACAATAGACTGATTCTAATAGTATTATTTCTGCAGCACAAAGCAGGAAGCTCATCCTCCAGTGACTTCAGCATTTTTTAATCATCTTTAGCATTCCTCCAAATATCTTTAAACAAGCATTTGCTTGTCACAGCTGCTTGTTATATAGTTTTGTGCTTGTAAAGGAACGCTGCATTGGGAGCGAGTTTGGGAGTAAGGCTGACAGCGTTTAACAAGCAGTTGGTAATGTAAGCGGATAAGCTTTTATTCTATTCCTCTCCCAGACAGGTAAATCTTCTCAGGCAAAACAAAAGGGAAGTTCATGTTTAAAAGGTATAAAGGCTACTATTAGTTTGGCTGCTAAGGCCACAAGGCTGCATAGGTGGTGAAGTGTGAGTTTAGGAGTAGCGAGAAAATGTTTATGGAGATCTTGCATCTCTCTGGGAGCCTAATAGAATCCTGTGGCTGAAGTGAAAGCTCATTGTGCCAGTGTAAAGGATTACACTGGTAAACTGGTAAAACAGGGAAATAACCCAAACACTCTCTACCTCCTACGGAGAGGCAACAAACCATTGAACAATGAGGGGAGAGAGTATGCTGCAAACAGGCTTATTCATCATAAGGGAAGAGAAAATGTTTGAATGGCTGTGACTGGAGAAAGACAGAGAAAATTAATTAGAGATGTTAATACACTCCCGTGTGAATGGACAAAAACAAAAAAGACAGATGCAGAGGGAGTGGACTATAGAAAAGAGGAGGAAGAAGAGAACGCAAGGATGACAGTTTCAATATAGGAGGGTAATACGGGCAAATGATGTCTGTCCTGCTTGTCTGTCTGCATCCTGAGTGACAGTTTACAATCTCTGAGGCAGCAGGCAAGCTCAGCAGGTTGGCATTTTAGCTCCGCACAATCCCTCATTTTTCAACCTATCCTTTTTTTCGTCTTTCACTCCACCTTCATCTGTTTCCAACCATCTACAATCTCCCATGTTTCGCCGCCACAACCACCACCTTCCATCTGCATTTTGCATGTATTTTTGTTAACTGGGTAATTTAACCATCATCTTGTCTCTCCCTTTGTGAATAAACAACACAAGAGTCTTTGCTTTTTTCAGCTTAAAACTCTGAAACAGGGCTATAAAATGGACTTTTACTGACAGCTTCATCTTTAGCAAACAGACTCCCCCTCTTTCATTTTCTGCTTTTATGCAAACAATGAACTGTGAGTTTCTTGGAGCTTTTCATCATCTGCATGCTCAACATGCTGATTAATTCCCAACAAATATTTCTGTCTTACAAACAAATCCACGGAGGATGGACGCCTGATGAGCATCCCAACCTCCATATATATCCTGCGGTTTTCATGGACAACAGCTCTCATTTGCTGTTTAACTGGAAACCATGCTGGGTATAATGCATCATCTGCATTCTACAACCTGCCACACTAAAAGTCTCCACTCTCCTTCGCTCTCTTCATATCTGCTCCTTCAAAGGCTGCCGACGGGGTATTCAAACAGTAGGATACACACTCAGCTAACAAACCTCATTAAGGGCCTTTACACAGTTTCTCAATGCTAACACTAGCTGTCACACATTCTCTCTCAATGCTCACACTGGTGGCCACTGACCACAACAAAGCATCTTTACAGAGCTAATTAGAAGGGATCCCCTCTCCATTTGAAACTAATCTGAATAGGAGGGAAGATGATAATGAGAAGCAGACTACGAGATACAGAAGAAGGGAGTCAGGAGCAGGGAGGAAAAGGGAGTTGCTGACAGTGAGAGAGAGGAGAAGATACTTGCTAATGTATTCACAGAGATAGAAGGCGTGTTTTTCATAGTGTGGAATTAAAGCAAGGGGCTCAAGCAGGCAGGGGGAACCGAATTAGTGTGACACCGCTCCGTGATGCTCTGATGCAGCGATGAAGAAGAATGGGGAGGGAAGTGAATGCTGCACCATTTTGTTTAGTGTGCAATGTCGTATCTGGACAGGGATAGAAGGAAGGAATGGGTGGGTCCCCTGCTTCATAGGGAAGGCGATAAAAGAGCAGCTGCTGTCATGGGCAGCATTTCACAAAATGATGTTGTTTAAACCATAATTATAGGTGAGACAGTGAGTCACACCAGACGATGATTTTGGTTGATGCATCTTATTTTTAAAAAGCTCTGAGATTTTTTTGAACAACAAAATTATATATTAACAGAGAATATCCTAAAAAAAAACAACAACTTTAATTTATGCTAATACAAACATGAGTGTTAAGAGTTCATCTCTGCAATGTCCATGCAACATCGATTAACTATAATACGTCTTTCTTTTGTGTTTCCCTGAAGCACACTGTGTGTGAGAATGTGTGTGAACTTATATGACACCAATTTTCAGAACTCTATTTTCTAAGTCTATTTCCACAAACATACTATGGTGATGTGCATTCATGTGTCCACGTAATTTTTAACTGATTTAATACTAAAGATGTTCTCCTACCGAAAGCCAGATTTATATTTAGAGTTATACTATATTTTCTCCCTAAATTATTTAAATGAGGAAGTTTCTTTCCCCAAAATATTTTTGACATATTCAACATTTTAAACATCATAAATGATCACTCTGGATGAGCAAACATCTTCAGGTTACTTCTTTAAATAAAGGACAAAAGACAATAGGACACAAACTAAACAAAACCAAACAGAAGAAAAGGGTCAGTCCAGGGATTTTCATTGAATTATAAACAGTTATACCTTATGTAATCTAATAAAGGTCTCCGGACATTATCAAACTCCTCTGCCTTTCCTTCAGCATTGTAAGCCAGTTTGTCTCATATGACATTTGATGACATCTCCTTAACCCACTTTGTGGTGGATTCGTTTTTCTCCACATTAGAGCAATGTTTCTTTTTGAGTCCAAAACTGCTTAATACAGAAGAGACAAGATCCTTTGGGACGATGCTTAGTATACAGATTTTTGCATCACATGGTACCTGTATAATGTGCATTACCATCCTCCAGTACTTCTTTGGTATGAGACAAACCCACACTGAAGCTGAGGACCCTTATATTCTAAACATTTAAACAGTGTCTTGAATGCCAGGGGGCCGCCGGTTTACTTTTTCAGGAGTGGTACAAGTTCTCATTAACCACTTGTATAATGGTAATCTTTGTCCAATGTTAATATATTGTTTATGAACATTTAAATAAGCAGTTTTACATTAATCTTGTCATATGTCTTCTAGTATATCACTTTTCCATGCCTCCAATCTGTCCTTACTTAATGCTTTGTCATTGGTAACAAACACATCATAAAATACAGAAAGTTTACTTATTTTGAGTAAGTTTAAAGCCATAATGCCATTAATCTATAGTGCTGGATGCTACAGCACCTTTAGCCAAAACCATGAGTCTGGCAAAGATGACTCCCTGGCCATCCACTACTTGAAGGTGCATGTTAGAAGCAGCCGTGGTTCTGGCCAGCAGAAGAAGTTCTTACACATACATATACACACAATGTGTGTATATGTATGTGTGCAGACAAAACCAAGTTGACAGTCTCAAGTCTAAGCACAAATTAAACTTGGCCATATGGAAACTTTAAACACATCAGAACCTACAGTTTGCAGTAGGTTTGAGTTATATTTTTGGATAAGCATTATTATACATATATAAACTTATAAAATGCCTATTTTTGTTAAAAAAAACAAAACAAAACAAAAAAAACCTCATTTTTAAATGTAATATTAACACCATGTAGCATCACAATGCTTCCTGCACAATAAGGAAAAAAAAAGGAGAAATCATAATTTTGTTTCTTTTCAATCCTCCAACAGAATTTTAAGTTCAAGTTGAAGTTTTGACCCAACTGTTGTCTCATGAAATCCACTGACCCCTGATGAGAGAGCAAAGCATTCTGGGAGAATAGCAGGTGTCCTCATATCGCAGAGCTTCCCAGACAGCTTGTTAATTTGCACAACTTTTACACACAATCTCTGCCTCTATGTGTGTGCATGTGTGTATGCATGTGTGTATATATTAGAGATGGGACTTGACCCTAGTGAGCTGTGGCAGTGTTTCGCGTCTTGCTGGGCGTGGGAAAAAGACGGGACCCCTTTTCACAGCTGCCTGGCTGAGGCCTGGACTGCTTGGGGGCCCCCCTGTACCCCCTCCGCACGCACACCCTTTCTCCCTTGTCCAAACCCCCCCTCCTCCTTTTTCTATCCCATTCAGACTCCAGAATACAGGCTTTCAAAAGCAGGACCCCCTTCCCAGCTCTTCATAAATACATCTCATTATTCAAGCCCTAGTTTGCATAGGGATTCCAAAGAGAACTCCACTCGGCTCGTGAGGCCTGAAGCCCCTCAGCCTTTTAGACCGCACAAGTGCAAATTTCGACTTAGTAATCTCCCTGTGTTAATATTTGTTTTAAAAAGATGTGTGGACACTTTAAAAAATGCTCCACCAATGCTGTGACGGTTCTGGATTTAAAAATTAATGAAAGTTCAGCTTCATTTTTCTAATTTTTCCAATAAATAATGAGAAAGAACCAAGCCAACCAAGAAGAGTTTAGCATGACTATTAACAAGCACTTCTCAAGTCTATATTCCATCTGCCACATGCTATTGTACAGTACCTCTCTCACACACACACACATGCACACACACTTGAAGCCCTTGATAATACCCTCCCTCCCATACCCCTCACCCCTCAGTCACCATTCGTTGCAATGCATTACTGCAGAGATTTATCTCCTATCGGTCTGTATAATACTGAGGTTATAATTTACATCCACTTTAGAAAACAGCAGCAGAGGCTGATCCTTGCATATGCTAATATGAAGCTTGGGAAAATGTGTGGAACTCAAAGAACTCTATAGAAAATTTAAATAACCGAGCTTTCTATTGAGCTCCAAGGTGGTGGAACCATGAAGATGTGACCTTGCTAACAATTTATTGTTTAATTCCCAATTCTTGCTCAGTTCATGTGAGATTTGGAGGGAAAATTTTGACATCCTTAAATGTAGGAATGTTTCTGTCTCCATCTTGAGAAATAACTACAGTAAAACAGTGACTCTTGGGCTTAATTGTTATTCCTTACCAGTCTTTTTTTTTTTTAAACCAATAGGTAAGGAATAAAAAACATTTTGACCAACTGATAATCTCACACTTAACATAATGGTGCTGTTGATAAACTCTGCTTATGCAACACATTTATACAAATTTGCTCTCTGTAATCAGGGGACTTTGGACAAAGATGATGGCTCATCAAGACATTAAGACTGAAAAGGACAGAGCCACCCATACATTTTTTCCACATGAGCAGGTCCAAACCTTGGGTGAGCCTTCGCGCTCCTAACAGGATAAAGCACCGCAGCAAAGATTACAACCTCCCCTGCACCTGCCACACACCATACCTGACAAATAAGATCACAGTGTTTAAAGGGATAGAAAGCTGAATGTATGAGAAAGTAAAAGAGAGAGAGTTGCATGTGTCTGAGTGTGAGAAGGGAGGAGGGGGGTAAGTGAGGTGAAAAATGCTAATACTTCAAAAGAGAAAGCAATGATGGAATTCAACATGGAGGCCTCTCTTCACTTGCTCAAATCGGGCCGTTTACACTCTCTGTTGCTGCAGGATGCAGTCTATTGCCATTTCACACTATGCATATATTTGAGAGATACATGAAAGGTATAAAATGGTCAGTTATACTTTGTGCAAATAAAAATGGCTTTAAATGTCTCACTGAAAGCCTCTTATTTCTTCAAGCAAAATAGTGAGGAAATAAATTTGCTTTTATAAAACAAAATGATAAAATCTTAGCTTAATTCATCTTTCCACCTTTTTTGACACGTGCACACAGCTCTACAAAATACGATCAACAATAAACCAGGACAACATTATGGCTAACTGATAATATTAGACACAAAAATAGCAGCAAGAACCCAGTATCTCCTGTAGCTTTACTTCTTTATCCCATCAAATTACAGCTAAACTATACAAACCAGAAGAACCACTGTGCTTCTGCAGTTGATGTTGTGAGTTTCATGATATTTGATATTTACCTGCAGGCTGACAGGTGCAGCTCATCCTGCCTGCTGGCAGTTTGTCTTCAGTGCATACAAATGCAAACTTTGGGGCTCGCATTTTCCTTTGAAAACAAAAGGAAATCAGTCAGGACATGTAAAGAAGTCACACTGGTAACTGTTACTGATGAAAAACTACGTTTTAGCAAGGAATTGATGACTTTATGAATGAATTAATGTATTTTTGTTAACCTTGCAGTATCAAATGTCTGCTAAACTTGTTGACCTTTCTTCAACACTTTTGTCTTATTACCAGTTGTCATTGAAGAAACAGCGATCAGTGACACAACCAACGAACATTTCAATTCCTGCTTTTCTGTAAATCAGTTCACAATGGAAGATAAGGAGGTCAACTCATTTTCACTTGCTCAAACTGTACACTGGCAGACATTAACAACAGATAAGTACACACAAAACATACATCATCGAAGCTCTCTTGTTAAACAACGAACATCAAATATTGTCAGTCATGCTCTAAATAGAGCATGCTGGGACTTCAGGGATATTCAGTAATCTCTATGGCTTGCTGATTCTACTCTAAGAATAGATCAAACTCTAAGATTCTCAGATAGCAAGAAATAAAAATAATCCATGTAGAGGAACACACATTTCAACATATCTGTCATGTATAAGTTGAATTTATCTTAAAATCTGGAATAATATGCCCTTTCCCCTTTAAATGCCTTATGGTTTGTGAAACTGAGGTGTTGTAGCCTGCAGGTTGGATGGCTGAGAGCCAAGCAAGCCACAATATATGACATCCAGATGATGGCAGGCATGTTAGCAAACAGTCCAGTCCAGTGTTTTCTGTCAGTCTTTTCATAAGGCTTCATCTCGCACCCAAACATACTGCATGCTGACAACGCCATGTTATTAACAGACAAGAGGCATCACTTAAGAGATCAGACTTATAAAAGAAGGAAACGGAGTGAAGGAGTGTATGCAGCTCTACAGGACACTGTGATCACTGGTTTTAATAAAATATACATCAACTTCAAGGCCTAAATTAAAATGAAAATAAGAAACACAAGAGATGTAGAAATGATAAGATGCTGCTGCTGCCAACACTGTCACGTGAGTCCTAACCTGACCAATCATATGAACGCTATAACTATTTCTGTCTCAACCCTCAAGATATTAGGTTAAAACCCCACACACAGTTATGACAACAACACAACAGCGTACAAAATAGGGTTTTAGCAGCATTATTCACACACAACACTCCTTTACGAACAAAAGTTGGACTGGTTACTTGATCCGTAACAGGCCCATGCGTCACCGCGATGCCCAAAAGAACGAGCCTTGAAAGCGGCAACATTTACGCCCTCACACACACTCATGTGGCTCCTCTGAGGGTGCTAGCACCAAGCCAGGAGAGCTGGAAAATCTTTTGCATCACACCGCATATCACACCGGTGCTCTCATCCCATCTTCTTGCAGCACTCCTCCGTAGCGGCAGCAGTTGTTAGCGCTCAGCCTCCCTCAGCATCCGTCCCTCCCCGCTTTCCTCCTCACTGCCTCCCGCCCCGGCTCCATCTCCTCATCCATGCCGTGGAAGAGCCCCGACTCCGAAGTGTTCGGCGTTAGTTAGTACTTTCGGTTCTCTAGCTTTATGAAATTAAAACTCATACAGCTAGATAACCAAAGACACAAACTAACCCGTTGTCTCTTAAAGGGGCCGGTCCGCCGAAAGAAAACAGGAGGATAGAAAGGGACAAGACGGAGAGAGCCTGCTTGTGGTCACACCACACAGAGTCTCTCTCACACACACACACACACACTGTCTCATACACACTCATACACAGGAGAGAGAATGCTCCAAAAAATAGAATAGCAATAACCTTTCACATTGCTATGTATGGTCAGATCTTAAACTGAATTAACATGCAGATGTATTGGCTTCTAGTTCGACATACACACAAACACACGCGAACACACACGCGAACACGCACACACACAGTCGAATCTATATTCACACACACTTTTGATTGACTTAGCCTATCTGCCACAGTTCAATTAAACTTTACTGACATTGCCTCCGCCGAATACCGTCACAGTAAATAAATACATTAAAGTAAAAAACAAAACAAAAAACAAAGCATATTGTAAAAGTATTACAAATCAGCTGTTAAATTAGCATTTTGTCAGGCCAAACACACTACATAGGCACTGCAAGCCCATCAACACCCTTAAACGTTAGAATATGCAGTTTGCAGTCTGCTGCACAGCCTAATCTGAACATTTAATTTATAGCATGGAGCCTTATTAAAGGGAATTAATTTGGGTTGTTGTACGTTGTAAAGTCACAGCTTTGCTTTAGTCTACGTCATCTGGGAAATAGAGAACTACAAGACATATAGGCCTGTTCATAAATGTATGGAGCTCCTCAGAAACACACAACATTCATCTGAGTTAGACTCTGCACCGTTTTATTCACAGTTTGAAGCAGTCACAGCGCCAGCATCCTACTTACTTGCACACCAGGCTATGTCCACTCCACCACAGTCAATATGTTCTCCACACTTGTTCCTTTTCTTTTCTCCTGTCTTGTAATGACTGTCTGGTTTGAGCTCAGCCGATTTAATGCAAAAAATGATGTGAAAGAGCAGCTATTTAATGCTTCGAATAGTCCCTTCTCTTACAAAGCCGTCCTTTCTCGTACACACGCAGACTGCGACTGACAAGCGGAGAGTCCACACGGTGAGCAGTGGGGATAAACTCCGCCTCAGAGGGAGAGACAAGGGAGAAGGAGAGAGGCGGGAAGCAGAGATTATCACAGCCAATTTAAACATGAATGCAGGTGTGTGTCAATCAGGGAGCCAATTTCTCCAATTATCCTCATTAGCCAGGCCGTAAAGAACAGAAAGAAGTGCACAAATTATTACGAGAAGAAAATTAGGATTGATGGAGGCTGAGCAAACATAAGGTCGTAATTAATCATTAATAAAACTTGTCTTTTTGACTGAGCTGTGCAATCCTGATTAAATACAAATAATATGTAAATAGACTATTCCAGATAGAATCATCTTCAAGTAAGATGTTCTTTAAATAACAGCAAAAACAGTTTTTTTTTTATTGGCATGAAATGAATTCCAAGCAAACAAAATGCAAGGAAGCAGGAAGACTGTTTAAATGGCCAATAAGTCCATTACTGGTAAAAAAAAAAAAAAAATAAAAAAAATAAATAAAAAAAAGCCTGAATCATTCTTATGTCCATGTTATAAAAAGCTCCATATGTTACCACATAGTCTTTATTTTATGAGAACAACCTAAAAGGCGCAAGGTGTTTTTGCTATTCCAGTTATGACACGATCTTTCCCTTTGGCTGCTCTTTTGTTTGTTTGCTTTTTAATTGCATTTAAACGATTCAGTATCTATTTGCATTATACAGAGAAAATTTCACACTTATTTACACAAAAACTTGAAAATGCAATATTTAATAGCTGCAATGCCGAATCAGTTGCCTACTGTATGCAAGGAGTCTATAAGATATTTGCATAGCACCTAAAAATTGTATTGCTAAGGGAACTGCGAAGAATTTAAGCTCTCTGTCCTTGTGGCAGAAAAGGCCCAGTCTAGCCCAGTCCTGATAGCATTCAGGGCTGCAGCAAGGCAACCTTATCGAGTACAGTATTATGATGTGATTGATCTGGGCTAAAAAGATTAGATAGAGAGCATGATTACAAACATGGTCTCAGATAGAGGAAGCCAATGGCAGAGACAAAATCAGCAGAGCAATATCTACAAAAGTTTGTAAGGATATTTACAAAAAGATGCCGGAATCCGTTTGAGCCTGTGCATGTGCACATATGTGCGTGCATATGTGGGTAAACCAATAATCTAGAGTCCAGCTTTTCAAACGAATCTTGCATCAGATAGCAGTCACGTATCTGATTATTGCGCATGAGCAATCTGTTGGTATTCTGGAGGTACAGCTCTCCTGTCAGGCTGCAGGTCGTGAATCTGCATCATTTCTATACAGATGTGATCAGCCACGGCCTCTGGTGCTGTCATCGTGTAAGTGAACTCACACATGTTGGCACGCTTTAAAAAAATGGCGCCAAAGCTGGCACACATTCTGAGATAATTCTTGTATTAGCAGAAGAGAGGTGTGTATGGTCATCGCTGCTGAGCAAGCGCGTCCAGGTCTTGGAGTGCTCGAGCATTTGCTCTCAAACTATACAGTCACGGGGCAGTGGCTGTACACTCTATAAGTTAATTTAATAAACAAAGGAAAAATAAAATCTTCCTGCAGTGAGTTATATTTAGTTATCAGTGTTGTCAAAGCTTCAAACTTTCCTAATAATGCAGGGCACGTGACATGTTTTTATGCTCTATAATGAACTGATGTGTCAATTTAACAAAATGTATGTATTTGTTAAAAGTTTTTCAAAATAAAAATGGTAACAAAAATAAAACATAATAATTTAAACTATAAATGCAAACAAAAAATGTTTTTTTTGGTGGAAGATTCGATCAGCCTCACAGGAGGTTTGATAATACTTTTCCTGTATGTGTGTGTGCACCCTGAGATAGATTTTCCCACAATCAAGTGACACACGCGCGCGCACACACACACACACACAACCCCCACCACTCCCCCGAAAAAAAAGAGAAAAAAAAAAGACAGTGAGAAAAAGAAAGAAAGAAGTCAACATCAAGTTCAACAACGTGCCGGAGAGAAATTAACATGACAATTCGGTCTGGGATCCACCAGGTCCCCCCACCCCGCACAACAGAGTCTGGCGTCAGCCCCGCTACACTTTCCCAGGCTCACAACAATATCTCCCTGCTGAACTCTGCACTGCAGCGCTGCCTGGGGCCTCCTCTTCTAGCACCACCACCTCCTCCTTCCCGGCCGCCACATGAATACTTCTTACACGAGGACATGGCAGCAAAGACCCTCATTAAATATTCTGGAGTCCGCATAAGCTTAAAAAGTATAATTGGACTCTTCAATGCCAGGAACAGGGGAAAAAAAAGCAACTTTAAAATGTTCATTTCCCGTTAATTTGGGACCTTTGTGGTGAAAAGGCTGAATTTTATTTATACCAATATATAGTTTGTTTACAGTTTGTCAATACATATAATTTTATATGAAAATAAATAAGTGAATGAAAGAACAATTTAGTTGGAAAAAGACGCATTTCCTAAAATAATTTTTACACCTTTGCTAAAATGATTCAGTTGCTGAATATTCTCTGTTAATGTGACCCAAATGAAATTAACAGGAGGCATATTGTCACAAAACATATTAAAAAGAAATCTTACACTATCCATGTTGGACCCACGACAGCCAAAATGCCACAGACGATACTTATAAATAAGAGTAATCCAAAGTGTACAGTCAGGCATCATCTGGATTTTAAAATGAGCATCGTTTGCAGATTTAGTTTGGTCCATATTTACCTTCTTCTTCTGCCTGCTCTTAATCCATGTAAACGGGGCTTCATATTGATCAGAGGTCGTCTGTTCCCGCTCTTTCAAAGTGCACCGCAAAGCTCCCCATTATAGCTTATTTAAATTAAATATTTTAATCGCATGTCTAAACCACACATTATGCAATAAAATCTTTTTTTACAGGATGAAGCGGGTCAGACAAGAAGCATAAGAGCCGCGGCTGAAGACAGTGGGAGAAGCGACATGAGCTGGAGAGGGTGATGATGATGATGATGATGATGATGTGGAGGAGGGAATACAGCCAGCTCAGGGCCTATCAAATTTGTCAAACAGGCCCTATATCATTTTAAGGGAAATAAACGAGGATGTAAAGTGAACAACAGAGGGATGCTGCTGGTCATACTGAAATCCCACAGAAGCAACGAATATGATGCTGTGATGGTGATTAAAGTTTGTGATGTAAAAACATGCAGGTGAATATTGAGAGAAGTGACGCCACAGACTCATTACATTTAAAATCCAAAACATTTGAGAAGTTAGCCAACTTTTCTCATTATACAGTTATGACTCCCTGTCTGCACTCCATATTTAATGCTACAGACATACAACATGCTTTACTGACATATGTGTACTCATTTTATACACATGAAGATAATGAAGCATACCCAACAATCCAGCATAATTTTCTATTCTCTCAACCAGTAGATTAGCAAATGCTGACAAAGCAGCAAATTGTCCAAAACGACAAGATAAACCTTGAGGCTAATATTAAATATTGGATATATGGAATGGGATAAATCAAAACAAACAAACAAAAACAGCACGACCCAAACATATAAATTATCATTACCGAACAGCAACCTAAAATCAATTGACAGACTGACGCCATTTACACTTCATGTTTTATTGGCTGGTTCACTTGTACTATAACAGACTGTCCTTATTAGCTTAGACTAAATTAATTTAACCCGTGTAAGCTTAAACCTAACCGATGTGCTATGAACTTTTTAGCTTATTAAGATGCTAAATGTCTGCACATATGTGGGGACAGTGAGATGCAAAAACCTACAGGAAGAAACAGCGACACACTTTGGCGAGAAAGAAGATTTTTCTTGTGAAACGTGTTGACAGAACAGCGACAGTCTGCTCCGTTTCTAAACAGTATTCACGAGAGGTTTTAGGCTTGTTTACTCAAAGATTATTCATAAATAAAAAGCAGGAAAAGCGGGAAACCACAAACTTCCTCTTACTGAGCCAAAGGTAAAGTAACGAATTGGAAACGTCAAAAAGGCTATTGTCTAATAGCCAATTCATCTTTTTGAATTTTTTCTTTATTTTTCAATTTCACTAAATCTAATATTGAAATTAACAAAAAGGTGCAGAGATTTTTAAATGTTAGAAAAACAATGTGATGTTCTGATGTTGTGAAATTACAACCAGAAACTGTCTTTATTGAATTTACACATATAGATAATCTGTATCAGATCTGGAGATTTATTATGGGTTAGGTCAATTAAAATTAAATTCTTTCTTTTTTTTTTTTTTTTTTTTAGTTTTTATTAAATCATTTAACCTGTTGAAAGAGAAACTTAAATTTCAGTCTTAAAGGTTAAAGACCTAAATAAAACAAAGGTCACGATACTTTTTCAGATTTATGATTATTAGTTATTGTTGTATGTTTTAGTTAACACAACCACAGTGTTTCCCAGTTTTTCTGATGGTATTCATAATTATTTACAGGACATGTTATGATTTACTGATGTTTGAGATATTTATTTGAGAAATTTACACTGTTATTAAAAAGCACATTGCAAAAATTAACTAAAAAGACTAATGACTGGTTTTTATGACAAAGTAATATTTATATATTCTATTTAACCAATTAGTCTTAGTATTTGATCAAAATTTAGAAAATGTTTCATGCTGCTTGTTTTTGGTCAGCAATACAATTCTTCTTTTAGATGTGTCCTCACTTTGTGTTTTTTAAGTTTCTATTGTTTTGTTTGTCTGTTTTGAAGGATAGAATATATATATATATATATATATATATATATATATATATATATATATATATATATATATATATATATATATATATATATATATATCCAATAACTAATATTCAATAGCTTTGAACTGTCTTTTTTATTCTTGAGGTCTGATACATGACAGCTCATTTAATTCAGGTAAATTTACAGGAGAAAGGTATCTAACAGTGTGCTACAAATACTTTGTAATGTTTATTCAGAAGAAACACTGAAACTAATAAACTTATTTTTTCTGCATTTTTA
Source organism: Telmatherina bonti (assembly GCF_933228915.1). Classification (NCBI taxonomy): domain Eukaryota; kingdom Metazoa; phylum Chordata; class Actinopteri; order Atheriniformes; family Telmatherinidae; genus Telmatherina; species Telmatherina bonti. The sequence continues at coordinate 24,938,917 of NC_136625.1, read as the reverse complement.
AAAAATCCCTTAATTGTGCAAAACAAAAGAGAAAAACGTTTAGGGAAATTGTATATTTCTTTTCTTAGAAATAAAACAGAGAGAAACAGTTTTAATTTTGTAAACTTTTATGTGAAATATATGGTAAGAAGTAATGTTCACGCTGAAGGGGGAAGAGAATCAATCTTTCCTAATTAAAATTGATATAGGTAAGATTTTTCCTCCACTTTGAATTTACTGCATTAAAGATAAGGTGACATATATGTTTAACTTCTTCATAACATGGATGTTATCAAGTTAATAAAACATCAGTAAGTGTTAATGTTGCATGTTATGACTTGCAGGCCTCCTGTTAGACTGATTGAGTTAGACAACAAACAAAATCCTTACAAGACAGATGCAGCATTAAAGTTTGTTCTTTACAGGAAGGATGTAGAATGAAAAGAACTGATGGAAAATGGGTTTGAAACAATAAAGAATAAATAAAAAGCTAATATATTTATGTCATCTTTCTTTATCATATAAAGTTTGAGAAAGAAAAAGAAAAGAAATGTGTTTGTCTAAAAGAAACCCAAGGATGTGATCTTCGAGACTGATTTTGTTTTTATTTTAATAAAATCATTAATAAAAAACATCTTATCGTCATGTCAGTTGCAGACAAAACACCCAAATCCATTCAATCAAGTATTTAAACTTTGACAGGGCATGGCTCTCGTATTCGTCACATAAACACAGAAAATCCCCGTCATGTTTGTAGAGATGCTCATTTTACTTTGATTTAGCTACAATTGACCTTGACTTACTTCATCACGGATAAAAACTCCACATTAAAAATACTTATGAGTAAAAATTTAAAAAAAAAAAAAAAAAGCAGGCATGCCATTTCCATGAACACACGACTGTTGCTGTTAAGTTAAATCGTGTATTTTAGTAAAAAAAAGTTCTTACCACAGCAGACTCGTGCACAGACCTGTTAATTCCTCCTCTGCCTGGTCTGAAAGAAGGACCGCGAGCCCGAGTCCTCGTGCCTTAATTTGAAGCAGGCTGGGTTTTATGATAATCAGAGCTGACACCGACCTGTGCGCCATGAATAGAGGAGGGCACCCTTCAGTCTGCGTTCCCACGAGCCGCATTCCTCCGGTCAAGTTCAAGCTCAAAGCGCGAGCCGTATTACTGTGCGAGGCGTGCCGCGTGGCTAATTCCAAAAAGGCGCGCACTCCCCGCCGTGGGAGAGTTCGTCACCTTGTATTCAAATCCAGCAGCAGCAGGCAGACAGATAGGCCCTGTGTATGGCTGTCAGCACCACTCTGAACAAACAACAGAGCCAAGAGGCCCCTGTTGTGTTTTCACTTTGAGGAAAATAGTAAAGAAATAGAGAAACATCACTCTAATTGTGAAGTTCCATCAGCTAAAATAGAAACTTTGAAGACTTTAATTTCTTCCCTCGATGGGTTTCTGCTGTGATAACTCTGAGGAAACTTTGCTCACTTGCTTTACTTCTTAAGAAGCATACCAACACTGACATAAACACGTAAACACAACATACATTTGATTCATTACACACTACAAATCCTGGATGCCACATCTGGATCCAGATAGCAAGTTTCTGGATTTAGGGTTTTACACAAAGTGTTAAGAAAAAGTAGAATAAGATCAATTCTGGGATTTTTTCTCAGTTTGAAATCAATAATCACGTGTTTTTTTTTTGGTTTTTTTTTTTCTTTTTTAAGTCTAAAGGAACACTGAAAGCTCTTTTTGTGAAACTACACTGTCAGACTGAGTAGCTTTTACTAAAAATCTCAGACAATCACTGATTAAAGTGTTAACATGATTCAAGGCACAGGAAGGTTCATTCAAACAGAGAAACGGAAAGAAAATAATTTTTAGGTCACTTTCAGCACTGAATTTATTGAGATTTTCATGTCTTGTATTTGTGGTTTTGCACATGTTATATTTTACATAACCAGTTTTGTTACATGTTTAATCTGTTTGATAAATAGCACTTTGGGACAAAGCTGCAAAATTAGATGGCATTTGTAAAGGAAAAAAATATGTGTAAAACCTCTGTGTTTCATATAGAAAAGAATGTCTTTGGTTAGAAAAAAGGTTAATTTTGATTATGAATACCCTGCAGCAGAGCTGAACAATTCAGAAATCACAGCTCAACACTGTGCCACTAAATAAAGGCTTTATTTAGATGTATTCCATCGACTAAAGCTCATTTTGTATTCATTGAGTGTTGAAATTCTTTCCGAAGACATAGACTATCTTACAAAGGGATCTGTCACATTACAGACACCTACTTTATATTGCATAGGTTCTCCTCATCCCACCTAAAGAGCTCTGACCAATTTCTGACAAAAATTTTCGGAAGGCGTCCTGGAGTATTGTCAGGAAATTAGACTTAAATTTCTGGACTGGATTGTGTTTGATACTAGGGGAATTTGGAGGTGACTTATTGTTCAGTTTGTTTTAAATCTTCCTGAGCAGTTTTTGTGAGACCCACTGCTGGACAAGGCTGCTACTGTAGCACACATGCTACATGCGTGTGTGTGTGTGTGTGTGTGTGTGTGTGTGTGTGTTGGCTGATTCCCAAAAATGTTTAAGTACCTTGATGTTGCCCACTCTGGCTCAAAATGAATCTTCCTTACCATTAACCCTCAAAATGGATTACTAAAAGGAAAATATATTTTATTCCTGGATGTGTGACTTTGTTCAAAGTTTTTTCAGCAGCTCACTTCAGTTCTTGGTAGTCTATATGTTTTCTGTACGTAGCAGGCGTCAAAGCAGAACCATGTTGTACTTGACAGTGGTGATATTAGATCAATGATTTTGATCTACAGTTTTAAAATCTTGGTCAATTTTTTATTCACCATATTGTAGCTGACTGTAGGTTTTCTTTATTTTTAACACAAAATGTATTTGACCAATTTTTCTTAGGTGAAAAATCTATGAATGAAGATCAAGCACGTAACAATGATTAAACTTTATGTGCAGAAACAGTAAAAATGGTTTATTCAATATAGTTTGAGCTGCTAACTAAACTTTATTTCTCTTCTTATGTGATGAATGTCATACTTTACAGATGTGGAGTAAAACACTTTTATGAGAGTAATTTGTGTCTTCAGTGTGAACTGATCGCTGAGGATAATTCCCAACAATTCCCACATGTATAGCATGTATGTGTGACGTGTCTAGTCAGAGTATAATTGGCTGGCTCAGACCCAGACAACCCTGTCCCACCTTCCCATATTTCTGAATTTGGGCTCCCATATAACAGTGTGTGCTTCGCTGATCCCACGACCCTTGAGGGAATAAATCTTTTAGTCATGATTTCAATTCTCCACCTCTGTCTGTGATGGTGAAGAGAAGACTTTTACATATCAATAAGTCATCCCCTCTCAACCATGTGTCATGTAGTAATATTTTCACACTAGTCCTCCTCTTTCCTTCAAAGACTATAATCCTCTGTTATAATGGTACTAGTAGTGGGAATAGTTGCATAGTGTGTCAGTCTAGTCATAGTTTGTCATGACAGACCTTTACAACAGAATTAGGAAAAAGATTCAGTCATACAACCAGGGTGCAGCATTGCTGTTGTATCCTGTTTACAGGCCTGTATACCTTTCACTGCCCTCCTTTTTACAGATATCTTAAGTTGGTTTTTAAAGGTTGGACAACCTTGTAAAGGCATTTTATGTTGAGCTCTCTGAGGTCCCACTAAAAGAAACATATTGATCAGGGTGGAGGGAAACATCTTATTATGTAATGACAACAAAGAGGGCTGGTCAGGTCATAGGGGAGATGAACCCTTGACCCGCTCCGAGCTGTGGAGTGTGCCGGTGACCACGGGGTTCTTGATGAACTCATAAACCAGTGGACACTGCATTTAGTGACCTTTGATGTCATTTGCTGGACAGCAGAAGGATGTGTCTTTAACTGGGTCAGCACTGATCAGCTGACCTGTGGAGACAGGAACCAGTGAGGGGAGATGATGGTATCTCAAAGGATCATCCCAAGTGAGAGACCCAAACATGCTCTTGAGCACAGAAACCAGAAGATGCCTATTTTTCACTCATGTCAAAAGGTGAAACACATCACAGGAAAAACATGTGTTTCATGGAGGAGAGAAAAACACACTTATACCCAGTTGCATTAATTTGCAGCTACTTCATATTTATTTTTTAAATATATTTCTAATTAAGTAGCTTATTTCTGTACTTTTTTAAATGATTGTACACACTTATTTAAAAGGGTGATTTCAGTAGGTCTTATTTGTGTTATCAGGGTTTGGTTGCTTGAATGTTTAACGAGACAAAATCTGATGTCCAGTAAACTGAAGAAACCCAGTCAGAGTGGTGACAAGCTGTCAGACACAGAACTGGCTCTATAAACAAAGAAATGCATGAACATTATTGTAGAGTTTATACATATTGTTATATCTTATAATCTTCTTCAAACCTTTTACTTTGTTTCACTTTGGCATCTAACATAGTTTGAAGTATTTTATCTTTAGAAAGCTGATCCTCAGTTAAATCCTCTTGCCAGTGTTTGATGGTCGGCATTAAACAGGAATAGGAAAGCTCTGGTGGGCAGACATTTCCAATCCCCAGCCCATCTCATGCACCACACACACACACGCTGCAGGGCAGTCATTTTTCACTCAGCCCTATGGGCCTCTGACAGGTCTGGGAGAGGGTCTGCCTCCACGTAAGGCAGACTGGCAGGACTGACACCTCCGTATAGCAACGTTAATTGTGGGCATCTGTTTGGATGTCCCAGTCTAGGGGCCTTCCAGGGTCCTTGGCTGTTGCCATAGGGACAGTGGAGGACCGTTGGTGGTTTGCGGGCCAGACAGAGACCCTGTTATTCTCCTGAGAGGTGGCCAGCCATGACCCCCCACGATTCACCCTCTTTTGATTTGGGTGGGAAACAGCGAGTAGCCAGCCAGGAGAGAGACAGATGATTTCAGGTTCATGTTGCAATTGTTGGTGCAGATCCTGTAAGACTAAAACAAAAAAAAAAAAGGAAAAAGAGCAAAATAAAAACGTTTGAGAAGGAGTGTGACGGTAGGAGAGAATGGCAACTGATTATTAAATTAGTGTTAGAAATATAAGTGTACGTGTATCATAAATAAAAAATCTAATATACGTTGTGCTTAATTTAGCTAAATTTGGTTCGTAAGCAGTAATTTGCCTGCAAAAAGGTCAATAAGAAATGAGAAATATTACATTTACACATGCAGACAGACACATGCAGACTGCATGAACACCCTTTAGTCCCACTTTGCATATATTAACCAGTGTCTGTGCTCTGAGATGCATTGCTGTGTTTTCCCACTCCTCCCTGCTTGATGTCTCTTTTGTCACTGTGAGTAAAAGCAGACTGATGAATGGGAGGTCGGCTGCAGATCCATGAGGGGGAGGGATCTGCAATGAGGCAGCTACAAAAAACAGCAGGTGACTCCTGCTGGACAAGATGTGAACAACAGTAAAAACAAAATACTCTCGATTATAATTGAATCACTTTTGACCTTATGCTACACACTGCTACTTTCCTGCAGTGGCCGATGTAGAAAGTTTTACATGAGGGAGCAAAAGAGTGGCAAAGGTTTAGTCAAGTCAGCACTGGATGAGCTCAGGACAGTATTTGAAAATCTGCTATATGTAAACAGAAATAAACAGAGATCCACAATACCATAAAAAATAGGTCTTTGACTATCCATTCTGAGAAAGCAACAATTTTTAGGCCTAAATTTAAAATAAGTTTGGAAAAACTTCAGCCAAAGACCAGGATCAGATATCAGCAATCTCTTTTAGAAGAACTAACGAGCAGGAAAACATTTTATAAACATCCAAATCTAATTTTTGGCAGCAATTTCTCATAAGTGAGGATGTAATGGCTCAGATGGTCTAGGTTTGCTTTTAATATTTCCTGCGAGTGAGTAGCAAAGCTCTAAAGCAAAAAGCTCTAATGTAGATCTGCCCCGTCTTTACAGATAAACTGCATGAGTTTTGTGCCAATTATGACAGTTGGGGCAAAAACTGTTTAAGCCATATATTCAGTCAAAAATTATTTAATATTTTTAAGTGCTCAGGTTCAGAGATGATCTTGTTTTTATTCACGATGACCATTTCGCTACATCATAAAGTTTTCTAAACCAATGATTGAAAGACCATGAAGCATTCAAACACCAGACTGAATAGGTGGAGCCAGAGGTTGAAACCAAAATACTTTATTCTAAAATGAAAAAAAAAGGGTAGGAAAGAATCCAAAGACATACAATTATTCACAGTTTTTGAAATGCAGTCAGATGAAAGCCAAGGCAAGATAAAATATGCAGAGAAGGACCTTACACTGTAAAACAAAGTCAGGGAGTGTTTGTAAAGAGGAAGCTTACAGATTATGTTTGCAAATGAGAATTGGTTCCCAAACATTTTACCTGGAAAAACAAAAGAGAAAAAATATGACAAGACAAAAAGAAACAATAAAGAGTCACAGAATAAAACAAGAACAACAAACAAGGAACCCAAACACGTAAAATAATAACAAGTATTCAAAACAATGTTTCTAAATTGTTAATTGTTATGCTCCCACATTTTCTCTTAACCCTTTAAAATCAATTCAGTAGAAACTCCCTACCATCCAGTTTTTTGTCTCCACTTTTCTTTTTAATATCACACTTGTAATAACAGTCATAGTGAATTACCACTTTTAATTAAAGATGAGATTAAGATTACTTGGAAAACATTGCATTTGGTTTTGACTTAGGTATGCTGCCAACTTCTTCTTTAAAAACTTTTTTAGAAACAAGATTGTAAACATGCAGTGTTTAGTATAGCAGTTTTAGTATAGCTTGATATATATTTTTTCAATTAATGTCTGTAATTTAAATAATTTAAAAAGTCCAAATTGGTTTTGCAACATAAAAAAAAAAGCTAAGCAAAAGGCAACTTATTAAACAAAAAAAAAATTGTGATTCTTATATGTGGTCAACCCATTTACATGATGTTTTGGTTCTCTAGTTACCTTAAAAAGTTACATAATGAAGTCCACCATGTAGCATAAGCTGAGAGTTCAACTCAGCTGCTATGGACTTACTTGTATCTGTGCATTGTTCCACTATTAGCTGTATGTTCTGCAGAGCTAGACTTAACAGGACAAAAGGGGCTGACAAAAGCTGCAGTTTATAAGTAAGTCTTTCACAAGAATAAGAAAGGTTTGGGCCATGAGAGCTGCAGAACTGCAAGTATGTTTTCCGGTTTCAATACACCTGACTTAAATAAATGAATCACTGAGGAGAACTCGATCATGTATCGGATCCATATGATTTGAATTGAGAAGAGCTGAGATACCTGCAAAACCTAGAAGACGGTGCCTCTAGAATACCAAACTTCCCTACGTCCCTACCAAAAAGCATGTGAAACATTACCTATATAAACGGAACAAGATTTTTTATTTTTTTTTTATTTTTTTATGTGAGACTAAAACCTAACCCAGAGGCAAACCCAGACATTTCATCACCCCAAGAAGGTTTACGTGAGAATCTGATTTCAGTACAGCAGCATCCAACTGTAAAGATATTAATCGGCACTCACCTTTCTGCCTAGTTAATGTGTTTATCATGTGATATTTCCTATTTATACTATATGTTTTTGTTATACTTGATGTGCTTAGAGAACAAATATGTGCAGGCATAACTAATTTAAATGTGAATACTGAAACATAGATGCAGACATTTTCTAATCGTACCAGCATGAAATTTTCAGTTAATAAACAAGCTGCCACTGAAAAATATCGTAGTAAACAAATGCAAAATTCCTAAGAAATACATGGATTACTATTTTAACGTATGCATACATGTGATTTGTTCGTAATTCCACAGAGGCAGTGCATAATAAACATTTTGTACTGAATGTAGATAAAGACTAATTTTAATCAATAATCTTTTCGCAGCTTTGGTTAGAGTCTTAGGAAATAAAAATGTACACAGATGTAAGACAGAAACTTTCACAGAAATAGATGACAGAACAAAATAAGCCAAAAAAAAAAAACAAACCCTTCAGATAACCTTCAGTTGATTTTCTTTTCTTTTTAGTTTCTATTTTGACCGCATTTCATCTTGTCCTGCTTCCTCTAAAAAGCTACTTATGTTTAGCTTTTGATGCTGCACATTCAACTTCTGTTTTAGGAGCTTTGTAGACAAGGTGTGACGCCACGTACACCCATTAGATGGGGCTAAAGCATCACTGTGTATGCACACTGCACCATCTTGATACCAAGCTCTCTTTTCCCCTTGCTGAACCACTGATTCTGAGGTGAATAATAAAACTATTTAATACAAATTGTTATAGCAACACTCTTTAGACTTGTTAGACATTGTTTTACATATCTGATTCAGAGGAAGGGCCCTAAGGAGAAATTTTGCAAGATTTTACAAAAGTTAACTCATCCTTCTATAGAATTAAACTGAGTCTGAGGTGTAATTTACTGGAACTCCAGGAACAACCAGCAATTTAGTTTGCTTCAAGATAGTTCCTTTCAAATATTTATAAGCAGAAAAGTGACAGGAGGGGGGTAAGAGTGAGAAACAATGATTGCATTGCAGTGATGAGACCATTAGTGTCACTGTGTTGAGAAAGGAAGGAGAAGCAAGGCGAATAGAGGTGACCTGTTAACATTTCAGCTCTTCTAAGGCTGCTAAAATTTCAATTAGACTGTTCTTTTTACTCCAGAGGTTAAAGACCAGCCCTCTGCACTGATCAGTGGGATTGTTAGGTAGTTCTGAAGATGTGTGTGTGTGCATGTGCGCATGCAAGTGTCCAAGCTCTAGACCACAAAAAAACAAAAAAAGCAAAGGGAACAACATACATGTATGTGGTTTAAAATGGTGTATTTTGTCAAGGATGATTCACTGCTTCTGTGATTTGCATGGATCTCTCTGCCACTCAGAGATTTACAGGCCTGGCTGCATAATCCTTACACAGTGTGCCTCTCTCATCCTCAACAAATGCTCAACAACACAACCTACTCAAAGAAGAGTGATGTTCAGAATCTGGTTGACATATAAAGAAAGATGACTAGGTACATTTAATATTTCACACATTAAAAAACTGGTTGATGCTGTTGATTGCACATCAACAATCAATCAATCAATAAACTTTATTGCCATTGCACAAGTTCAACGAAAGTGATGCAGACAGCTCTCATGTTAAAATGATTGAATAAATAATCAAAAACACAGAAATAAATAAGACACATCACAATCCTCACATGAGATTTTACGAAGAACAAAATCCACCTGAGTTTCTAAAGCTCACCGAGCTGACGCAGAGGAATATTTTATTATCATGTGTTTTGTCAGCAAGATCACATAAAAACATTCTGGTTGAATTTGCTGGAAATTTGTGGAAAGGTAGGCATCAGAAAAATTTACTCTGAATGTGGATCACTCTCATAGTTTGTGTGGATATAGAACGCAAAGTTCTGACAGCATCTTCAGCCTGAAAAGCTCAGCGTACATCTTGCAACATGTTCACAGATGTTTCTGAAAAAGAAAGCAGAGAAAATGCAGCTCCAGAGACCAAACACCTGCAGCAGCAATACAAGTTTTTTTAAAATTTTTTTTTAAATGTCTTATAAAGAAACATGACTTTCTGGTGTGACTTTATTTCTTTTAATGCTTTAATTGAGATTTCTTTTAAACGGCACCGCAAAAACTAGCTATTATCATCACATTTAATAACAAGTCTAGTGGTTTGGTAAACTCTCAACATGATGTGTTTTGGCTACGGCATGCATCTGTTCCCAGGATCAGAGCTTATGATGGCTGATTGCATGCCAGCTGCTCAGCACCAAACTGCAGACAGACATTATACTGTAAGTAACTGGTTGGAAAACATTGAGGAGCACACAGCATCCATACAGCCAAATATTTCTTTCACAAAATGGAAAAAAAAAAATGGACCTACTTTTTTATTGCATTAACATTCATAGAGCAATCAGAAACATGCTTCCAAATGACAGCTAGCTTTTTAAAAATATATTTGCTTGACACTATTTGCCTCACAAAATGTACCCATCAGCTGTCAGTAGGAGAGTATATCTCAGTCTTTGTTTTTTTTTAATAACTTACACTATTTCTTCTGCCAAGTTTTGAAAGTAGCCCAAATTAATGTAGAAGCACTCATGGCACTCCTTCAATAAACATTTACCTTCAGAAGTCTTAAAGTCTCCAGTTGAGTTATGTTTTGAGAAAATATGTCAGATTCATGCTGTGTTAATGTTCTGACATGCCAAATGTGTCGTAATTTGGAGAAACCAACAGATGGGCATTTTCATTAGACGTGTTAGCCGTGGGTGTGTGTGAAAGAGAGTGAGAGATTTTCTGTCATCTGAAAAAGTAAGAAAATATTTAATACTCTGAAAACAATGTGTGCAAATTGAGGTAGATTTCTCTGAGCATTTATGGGTAAATGAGTGTTTGCAGTTTTTTTTTTTTTTTAAACATGCATCTTCTTTTACTTTTTTTTTTTTAGCTGTTCTCTTCAGGTGTCTGCAAAGCTTAACATCTATCTGCATCTAATGTGATCCGCTGCATCCTTATGTTTTATGTCCTACATCCATAAATCTCCTCTTAGGTTTTCCTTAACTTGCTTAGTTCCAATCTCAGCATCCTTTTACTGATATATTCAGAAACCCTCCTCTATACATACCCGATCACTCGTAGTCAGGTCTGACTTTGTCTCTAGAATGTAACATGCACTGTCTTCATGATATTCATCATTTTTTATTCTATCCATCCTCATCACTCCCGAAGAGAAGCTCAACATTTTAGTCTCTACTCTCCCGTTTGCCTCTTGTCTTTCTCTCACTAACCCTGTTTCCAAACTCATGGTAAGTCAAACTCAGTTCATGATGTTGGTGTGATATGATCTCCACTTACTTTTGCGAAGGTGCCAAAAGGCATGGTATTAATCTATGATTGTGACTCCTGTTCTGCAAAATTGGGATTTCTTTCTTGACTTTGTTTACTCACCCCTGAATGGTAGAATAATGAGTTATATTTAAATTGTTATGATGACAACCTACTGTACATGGTTAGGAATAGATACAAAATACATGGTAAAAGTGAGAAAAGTATAGTGTTTTTGTCTTATACATTTGAATAATCATGGACTGTAGTTCTCAGAGGCAAACGCTGCCATACGCAAAGTAACAGAATGACTTTTTTTTTTTTTTTTCCAATTCAGACATTTTAACCTTGAATTGTGACACTAATTGTGACAAAGATGCATGCCACACGTTTTCTTTAGAGACTAGCAACTATAAAATTTTCACCACCATGCTTTGCAGCTACTTTCAAGCTCATTTCCTGAAAAATGTGTTTCGCAGCAGAAGTGTTTGTCCACAACACATAATTCCAAAAGTACTTTTTTTTGCCTTCATGGTTAAAGTTTCATTTTCATTCTGACATACAGTATGTCACATGGTTACATTGTCAGTAGATGGTAATACTAGATGTTAGACCATGTAAAGAAACATTGAGAGTTCTTGATGACTTCTTTTTGTGTGAAGCCTCTGCGTTGTCAGTCAAATCATCGCTGCTTGTGAATGATTTTCTTTAGAATGGAAAGTTTTGTTAAATAAAAGTAAGAAAAAACTGTCATGATTGACTAACAGGCACACACATAGTTTTTCTGGATACTTAAAGCTGTGGATGCTTATTTCAACTCCATTTCCTAATTTTTAAAAACAATTTATTGTTTTTCAGGACTTTCATTCATTTATTGTCCAAACAGCTTAGTTTAAACACCTTAGATTAAGGGTCGCAGGGTCGCTGCAGCCTATTGCAGCCGACATTGGGCGAAAGGCAGGGTACATCCTGGACAGGTTGCCAGTCCATCGCAGGGCTGACACAGAGAGACACACGACCACTCACGCTCCTATGGGCAATTTAGAGTAAACAATTAACCTAACATGCATGTCTTTGGACGATGGAAGGAAGCCCGGAGAGAACCCACGCATACATGGAGAGAACATACAAACTCCACAAAGAAAGGCCACTGTTCGAGTCCCCCTCCCCAGCCAAGGATCAAACCAGCAACCTTCTTGCTGTGATGCCACAGTGCTAACTATACTACTGTGCAGACCTCTTCAGGACTTGATATGAAAATATGATAAACCTCATTAACATCTATAGATTAAGATATAGGTGACAGAAATAAGACCTTTAAACAACAGAGTTAAAACTTGGCAAATTTTATCAGTGAGGTGACTCTTAACAGCTAATTTGGCACTAATTTTGCATCTTGCATGTACTCTGAGCGCTTTCGAGCTAGTAGAAGTCGGTCCATTGCTGACTCTTTTTCTACCTTCTGCTTAGTCCCTCTGCCTCCTCTATTGCTCTTGTGTTTTTTTTTTTTTTTAATGTATGTAGTTTTTATAAGTGTGTTCTTATCCTGTTGCTTGCAGGTAAAATGTATACACACACACACACACACACACACACACACACACATCTATATATATATATATATAGATATATATATATACATATATATATATCTATATATCTATATATATGTGTATATATCTATATATATGTGTATATATAGAAATATATATTTACATATGTGACGCTCATGTCACATATATATACACATATATATATATATATATATATATATATATATATATATATATATATATATATATGTATATATATATATATATATATATATATATATATATATATATATATATATATATATATATATATATATATATATATATATATATATATATGTACATTAACGCTGTGAGGGTCATATTTAATGCAAGTTAAAGTTTGTAAGACTGATTGCATCACTATTGTAAAAACACATTATAAGTGCTAGTTAAAGACTTCAGATAAAAATTTAAAAAGAACGGTCTGGCCATTAAAGTCAGACATTAAAGTGTTAATATCCTGTTGACCTGTTTGAATATTCAGAGACATTATGTACTCAGCTTTTCACATTTTCTGGCTCAGTTGTCAAAAATGCAACATGAACCATACAACATGAAACTTTTTGCAAATGACTTCCATTTATCTAAAAACATTTTCTAGAATAGAAGCTACTCAGCCTACCCCCAGAATGTTTACTATGGCAATTTATATAATACCATGATCTCATCTGACCCCTTACATAGAGAACGAATAACGTAAAAAAGTTTCATGTTTGCGGTGAAGTAAGGTCCTTGTTTTCTGTTTCAACAGCCTGCTGAGAGGGAGCTGGTAGAGGCAGACACATGATGAAAGGGTTCCTGTGAGGTGTTTATTCTCTCATGTCCTTGAACATAGTGAAACATGTTCAGATAAAGTGTTGTGAAAATGGAGCTTTCTTTCTTTCTTTTTAAGCAAAAGAGAATGAGAATGAAATAGGAAAAACAGATTTAAGTGAAGAAACATGATTTTAGTGGAGTAATGTGAGATGAATTTACTTGATCATATAAAAGTCAGCGCCAAAGTGAGGCAATACAAATGAAACACACTTAGACCAAGTGGGGCAAGTCTTACCTGCAGTGATGAATAAAACCAAGGCCTGCTTGCTTCATTATTACATTATTCTAAAATTTATTCCAGTATTTGAAGTTACCACTGAATATGGACAAAAGCAGGAGGGAGGAATAATGATGTGTGTAGGCAAGAGAAAGCCAACGTCAGGAGAACAGCAGACTGTACAGCAGAGAAGACCAAAACGAAGTTAAATAGAGTTAGTGGGCAACTCTGCTGATTAAGATCACTTATCTCAATGAGTGAAACCCAGTCTGCATACGGAGACACGTGTTAGTTCCAGAGAGAGCTCAAGTTTTTGGGAAATGATGTCAGAGTGATGCCATGAGAGAAATCTTGGACTGGGACTAACACCGTGAATTTTTAACACACAGCTTGGATTACATGTGGAATTTAAAACACATCCACAGAGACGGTCTAATGACAGACACCCTACAGTTAAATGCATAACTGGTTTTTAGGCCATTATTATTGTCTGTGTGGTATCCAACATAGCTTTTAAGATCTGAAAACGCAGTGATATTTTTACTAAATATTTACCACATAAAAGGAATTACGTGTGGTCTCTTCATCTGGAAGGTTGAAGCAAACTAAAACCCGACTGTACTGTAGGTATTCCATATGTGCAACTATGAGAGAACGAAGGGGGATGAAGGAATTTGTTGAGTGTGATTGGCAGCATTAAGCCCTGTGAGTGGTCTATCAGACAAATAAAATGCAGTCGAACACTTTCTGCTTTCTAACAACCATAGTTTATCCCTGTCATATCAAGCTATGGACTTCACTATCTTCAGTTACAGGCTGTTTTCTGGTATATTCATAAGTAAGGTTGGTGTATCTGCAATTGTGCCATTCCAGTAGACATCCAGAGAGTCACCCAACACACTGTCATTCACTGAAGAATAAACAAATATCGTATAAAATTTTGTAAATACATGTACATGTAATTACCAGTTTTACCTCATCAACAGGACAAGAAATGATATTGATGAATTTATATAGAATATTTCTATATATCGATATGACAATATATATTTTAAAAGTATTGCGATGAAATGTAAAATGAAGTGAAAAAAAGTCAAATCATATTAAAGACAAAGAAAAATGTCTGTACATGTCTGTAGAGGCAAAATATTGCAAGTAAAAAAAATGTGGCATTGTATTGAATAATTCATGCACCAGAGGGTTAAATTTACATACCTCAATACTTGTTTTCTTAAACAATTTAGAGTATTTGGATTATCTGATGATTTGCACTTGTTTTAGGACATATCTTTTTGGTCTTTAAGTTACACCCTTGAATCTTACGGGTAAACATGATTAAAGCTATAAGAATAATTGCCCAAGTGATAGTAATACATAACTTTTCTGAAAAGAAGTATGAAGAATGAAAGCTAATGGCAGAGTTATATGAAAGTGCTGCAGAGAAGAAAGGAGGACAGAAAAGGTAATTGCGTTTGAAACTAAGTCATAGCACAGAAAAGTGACACAGAGCAGAACAGAGCAGAGCTGAACAAGTTGGAGTTGTTACAATAAATTGGAGAAGAGTGGAGCTGCTGAGAGGATTAAAGTTTCATATCGGACTGATCATGTTAGTAATCTATTTGGGGAAATGGAAATATATGAGAAACTATTGGTGTGTGTTTTATCTGTAAGTCTGTTTCCTTTTCCATACATGTGTGATATGCAGAAGCCTTGACAGCTGAGCTTCCGCTTAAAAGTTGTGTTTTTATCTGCTGCTGTGAAGACAGTGACTGCCACAGAAAAGGATGAAAGCAGCGGGAGGAGGATGAAGACTGAGTGTGACACGGACCACAGATGTTGCACAGGAGATCTCATTAGAGAGACACACACACACACACACACATTTCTATCACATCCACACACCCCATTCATGCATGAGAATATGTCACACGCAGGCACACATTCATGAACATCGACACACTTGCACATCCACAGCTGCTCCTCCACAGATGACCCGAATTTTAAGTGCCGAGGTAGATCAGAGTTTAATTTAGCATGTAAAAGCTTTTCCATTCTGCTTTTTTTTTTTTTTTTTTTTTTAAATACATATGTTTCTGTGTGGTTAACTGTGTTGTTGGAGATTAGGGATGTTGGAGGCTTCATCCAGTCAGATTTTTAAAAATCCACAAACTTCCTCCAGACTGTAAAAAAAAGCACAGATTTATGCACCAATGCCTGCACAAGCAATCCAAGTCTAAATCTGAAAAATGAGTTTCAAGGACCAAAAAATACAAAGTAAAGCAGAACCAAAAATAGTATCAGTCATCTCAGAAGCATGAAGCTTAAACATTTGTGTGACTGCTTTTGGTTTGGGAATTTGTGTCTTTTCTTTGCTCCTCAAGCTCTCTGCTGCCTTCTGTGCTTCCAGTCAGTCTGGATGATCTTTTATAATTAAGGAGCTGAAACGTACTTTTTCTTCCACTTCTATCAGTTCCTCTCAACCTTGATGTCTTGAAAAACTTAAAATTTATTTACAATGATATGCTCTAAATAAAAGCATTTATTTAATTAATACTATTTTGTACTGTAGGCTTTGTTTTGAGTTATACAGCTTCCTACTGCTGTCAAAAAAAAAAAAAATCAAGAACCTCTATATTTCTTTTTTGTTTTTTTCTCTGATGAAAATCTCATGTTTTGGATAAACATGATTTTAATCAGTGGTTATATTTGTGAAAAACCTTTGAATAATATGAAATAAAACACCATAATCCGCCACTGGATGTGAATATCTGTCTGCTAACTTAGAACGGTGCTAACATCATGATAACTGAAGCATTTCATCCCCACCTGGACAAACTCCTGTAAACTTAAACTCATGAATATATGATAAGCAAAACTTGACCTGGCATCAAGAATTTAATGGGGAAAGTTAAAAAGATTAGAGAAATATTTTAGTAACCTGACAAGACTGTGACATACATGAGCCTCAGCAATATAAACAACCCCTCGATTGTCACAGAGTGAAGATATGTCTGTCTGACTGTGATGTGGACCAGCACTGCTTTGACCTCATCAGAACCTCTGAAAGTGGACATCAAAGATGTGAAAGTGACTCACATTTAACAGAAAATAAAATAACACCTGACTGATAAACTTAAGGAAACAGAATTAAATTTTAACACCAACATGGACTGAAAAGCTCTGACTGGGTCAAATGAAAGTTAACTGAGCAGAAAACAGGAACAAAATTCTGTAGCTATGCCAGATGCTCTTACAGGCTGCTTTTACCATGGCAATAATTCCACGATGTTGGTGTTGAGCAGTTAAAGTGTTTTCCATGTTTGCCTAATTAAAAAGATAGCAGGCAAGCAGCAGTAAACACAAGCGCCTGCCAAGACTGATGTCAATATCTGTGCTGGAAAACTAGCTGAAAATTTAACATAAACTTCAACAAGTTGCATTAAAGGGGACATGAATGTGTTGCAAATTCCCTTTAAGTGCAAACATTAGAAAGACAGCTCAACATTAATCCCAAATGTCAACCTTTTTATTGCGCTATGGGGTCACAAAGGTTTTTATTATACACAGTTAGAGACAGAAATATTGTAACATGTGTTGAAGAACAGATTAAAAGTTATTATAAAAACATCTGCTTAATTGTTCCAATTACTGTTACTGTTGGCCGTAACCACGGCAGCGGTTGACCAGCAACAGCAAAAACATTCACCCTTGGCTCTCCCTACAGTCTGATGTCAACACCCGCATAAAGATACTTACCAAAACATCTCTTCCTTCTTGCTCTACACATCCCCATCAACTTTTATATTTAACCGTACATGTCTTAACCCATAAGAACCCGGTGTGACATATATAACACATGCAGTTTTTTGAGACACTTGGCATTACTTAATGGTGCAAACTGCTCATAATCCTGTGAAACATGATCAAAATTTTGTCTTCTGCTCCTTAATGGACACCAGAAAGCAGAAGAGCACATCATAAAAATGTTGACATTTTACAGTGTAGTAAATGGTAAATATTCCTAACAATTTTGTTATTTCTTTGTTTTACATGTTGTCAAAGGGACAAATAAAGATTTGGATAATTTTTTATGGATTAACCACACACACATTCAGCATCATAGTTGGTCAGAACTCATAGAACATTTGAACAGATTATAATTTACAAATTTGCTTAGTTTTAAAACAATGCACTGACCACTTGTTGAGATATTCTAAACTAGAGCGAAGTGGTGGCCTGACAGACAGGATAACAGTGACATGATGATACCAGGCAATGGAGTTATGATGATGAAGGAGAAAAAAAGTCATCCTTATTTAACCTTGATTGTCCCTTAAAATGACTTTTGAAGTGAATTTTAAAGTAAAGCAAAGAAAAAGTAACTCTTTGTGTTATATCGTTCCATTCTCTCATCATAGGTCCTGCTTCGACGCTACAGTAAGATAAAAGCAAAATTATTGATTTTTGTATCCGTTCACTTATTTCTCATGACAAATTTTTTCCAGAAACACATCATAAGCTTGAAACCCCATAATGCATAAAGAAAGACGCTGAAGAGATTCCATTAAGTTTAGACACGAGACAGAGAAAATTAGGCCAAAGAAAGTCTAAACTAGGGAGCTGTTTCTGGACATGTGGTTGTATTAGGGCCAGCCACGTCTCTCATACTTCCTCCATTGGCTGCCCTGCTGCCACCCAGATGGGGTTGCTTGGCTGGGAAATGTTTAAACACAGCATGGTGGTTAAACCAAGTCGGCCCCATCAGCAGACTCATAGCAGGAGTTTGTAAAATTGTGTTTATTAGACTTCTCTCCACCAGGAAATATCCTACTTCCACTCTTTTCATGTGGCTTCTTTGATCTCCTAGCATTAAAAGTACACTCGGCAAATAAGTAAACACAGGAGTTAAAATGCAACCTCTCAGCCAGTGAGGATAAACACTCCTGAAAGCCTCATTATGCTCTCTGATTCCTTCAGAGGGCAGCATGTGTTTCTTAAAAGCATCATTTCACTCCTCTTAAGATTCTGTAAAGGCTTCCACAGAAAAATTAGTTATTGTGTCCCTTTATCCACCCTCCATTGTGTGCTGTGTTTTCTGCATCATGTGTGAACAGCTGCATCCTTGCTGGGGAGTGACTGACACAGTTTGTCTATTTGGTGAGGCAGCTGACATTTCTAAAAGTCACAGCTCACATAAAGCCTGAATGAAACCATCTCTTACATCGGTGTGTGATTTTGTGTATGTGCTTATGTCAACTACAGATTGAAACTATGTGTTCTGGTAGCTCATTTTATAAATATTGTGCCTAGACCCAGTTGTTTATTTTCATGCAATGAAATGTACCTTGAAGACACATAATTTAGGGTATTGTGCCCCTAAAGCTCTTCCTGGGCCGCAGTGAAGAAATAACAAACCAAATAAGAAAACAAACATTTTCATCCTGAAATGTTTCATTGTGATGATGATTTTGAGACGTCTCACATGTTTGAAGCTCCCTGGAGCAGCTCCCCCAGGCCTTTGCAAGAAAACTCTTAAAATAGTTTTTCTTTTCTGCTGCATGTCTTTCTGTTTCCTCCTTCTCCTTTTGTTTTTTTGAAGAAATTCAGGATGCAATAAGAGCTCCATGAATCCTCCTCTGCTCCATATGTCTCTTTTTTTTTAACCTCATGGGACTGAAGAGCGACATAAACAAACCTGTCTGTAAATGTGTTGGCGTGTGACATAAAGATGCTGTCTCAGTCAGGAGCACCAATGAAGGACTGCTGCTTGTGTTTTTGTGTGTGAACCCCATACGTTCTCCTTCTATCTCATAAAAGTTTAACAAAAAAAAAAAACCAGTATTGCGTTTGAATGTCATCCAAATGAAACCGAGGACTTACTGTGATGGGATTACTGACAAACCAACGCAGTAAACATGATTGGAAGCAACCTGAACAGAGACATGAAGCAATTTTAGTTAAATTTGTCATTTTTGCAGAAGAAAGAAAGGCTTTGTAAGAAAGCTTTTGGTTTTTTTTTAAAAAATTTATTCTGTTCTGCAATTATGAAACAAAGAAAAGCAGATGACTATCCAGAGAGCATGACGAGGTGTTTAGATGGCTGGATGAATTTGCCTTGAGGGTGTTAAGCTGGCTCAGGATTTTGTTTAACAAGAAACATGTATTGTATAGTGCAGCGTTCTTTCTGTTGTTCATTTATTTAAACAAAAAGACAGTCAGATGCACATTTTTCAACAGAATTTTATCATAGTCACTTCCAGTGCAAGCACACAACAGAAAGGGAAAAATGCCTGTGATATTCACATCATGAGACCACAAACAGTGAGTCTAACTGGTTAAGAGTAATCAATACTTGTTAAGTGAAACTTCAACGCATTACTGGCAGGGAGAAAGATCTGTCCTTGGTTTCAGTTCCAGAGAGTCAATTTCCAGGTGGATTACAACTAGTGTTTCCTTCTCCGATTGACCTTGTTTACTCCCCAGTCATCTCTGGATTTCTCTACAATCCAAATACAATTTGAAACACATGTAAAAACTATCATAAAGTAGGTCTCTACATAGCTCACAGAAGAAATACTGTATCACACTTTAAGTAACTATTTTGAGTATTTCAGCATTTAGTTTTTGACTTGAAGTGACTGATAATAGGTTTATTTCCCTTATGACTAACCTTACTCATATTAATGTCATAGTAGTAAATGTTTTCCCAGTGGGGTTTGCTAATGTGTTTGAAAGGATTCTCAAAAAATGCCATTTGGATTTTTTAATCGTGGCAAGTTTGTTCATGTACTAAATAAGCATAAAAGCAAAAGTCCTTCACATAATCTCAAAGAGAAATACAATTAACACATTTAAATGACAGAATTTTTTTTTTTTTTTTTTTTTTTTTTTTTTTACTATGAAGGATTTTCTTTATGAAAAAAGTGTGAAGATGCAATTTATTGGAAGGAATCATACAGCCTTGACATGTTATAGAAACTTTTTTGTCAGTGTAAAATGCAATATGATACAGGGGGGAAAATGGTACTTTTGAATAAAATGTCTTCAGCTTAGTTGTTTACATTTTCCACTTTAAGATCTAAACTTTAGTTTAACTTGGGAATGATTTCAGTGTAGTCAGTTTGTTTATTAAATCAGTAATTTCTTGAAAGGGTTGGATAGTTGGATGGAACTCATGATGTTATAGGTAACATAACACTCACAGAGAATATGTTGAAGGGGAAGGATATGAATGTTAGACTGAACTGGGCAAAGAATTTATCATTAACTCTTTAAGATCTATGATAATTGGCACTTAAAGTTATTCATCTCAACACAATGTAAACCACAAAATGGCTTATGTTTCAGAGAATGTGACCCAGTTTCCAGTTTATTTATTAGTAATTACTGTTCTGCCGTATCAAATGCTGCATTAAGAATTGATAACTCCAGTTTGACTCTCTGAACCATTATAAAAGGTGAATGTAATGTAAGATCTTTGAGACCCATTTCAGAAGCTGTGAACGAAAGCTGGTGGTGGAGATTTTAAGCATGTGCAAATACAGCACTAATTAAATTTTCTGGTCTGAGCATTGAGAAAATTAGCACCACTACTGGGTCAAAGTTGTAGGAGTGTTTATCCACTTAACATTTATACAAAATGCTTCAATTTTACCAATAAGTTGCAGCTGGACTTTAATTAAATATATCAACATGGCCTCTGAAGTCTCATCAAGCTTTTGCCAGATATTGTGAAAGTTTTTTTTTAAGCTTTTGTGTTTCTTGATCCAAAACCCTGAACTGGACAAACTGGTATAAAAACTGAATGAATGAATAAATGTTTTTTCTTGAACAAATTTGAACTGAAATTGGGATGGCATGGGTTATTAGCCAGAAGGCCAGGTACATACAATGGTTTCCAGTTTCCAGTTCTATTCATACTTTTGAGTCAGTTGCTCCAAAGTGTCCTTTGCATGAGATTTCTATTAACATTAATAATTCTTACCTTTGCTCTTACTGTGAGGAATCCCAAGCTGGAGATGTGCAGTGTGTGCAGTGGCCTTAGTTGGAGTCAATGCTGTGACTTTCTTCTTTACCCCTTAAAGTTGCGCTAATTAAATTGTAGGATGAACAAAAGATAAAAAGATTCTGGGCTCACCTATAAAGCTCCATAAGTTTCCCTTCAAAAACTTTTTTAAAAGGTTTTGAATTTTTTTTTTTTTTTTGGTTTTGAGTCACACAGTTTTTCTCTCTTGTTCACTCCTACATCTCTCATCTGCATCATCTTCAGAGGCAGCAGCCAGAAGCTGCTTTTCTTTCTTTTTTTTTTAAGTGATATAAAGTAAACAGTCCCTCAGCAGCAAGCACACATAAAAGCAACCAATTCATACTTTCTTGTCACATTTTGTAACAGAAAAACCATAAATTGTGGCATATTAAAGAGTTTGCGCACCCTTTTAAGTCAGTGTTGGTAGGCCTGCTTTGACACATATCTCAGCTTATACAGACTTCAGCCGGCTAAATGCTTTTAAAGTATTTTCTTAGCTTTTTCTTTCATCCGTCCAGGCATTTAAGATATCTTTAATGTTCCTTTAAGAATAGCTGTAAAGCTGTTTACAAAATGTTTTACTCTAAGTGTCCACATTAAGTTGATAGTATGTCAGCAATGCATCAGTATGATGTACCCAGAAGTGAAATATTTAAACCAAAGACTGTTTTGTTTTCTTACTGCATGGTAAAATATAATTTTCCTTTCTTTTCTGTGCAAATTTTGACATGATTTCCGACATATGAAATCCTGGGCTCAAATGGCGAGACAGCTAAGTTAAATTTTAACTTTAGCATTGTATAGAAGGAGTATTTCTTGATTTATTTATTTATTTATTTTTTTTTACCAGCTTATGAAATGTCTCATTCATTTGGAATTTTAATAAATGGAAAGAAACTACAGTCAGTTATGGCATGTACAGTTTACACTTACTGAGATAACTGTGTTAGTGGCTCTACTGTGATTCCAAAACCAACTTCTGTCTCAATTACACAGGGGAAGATGCATAATTCAAGCCATCCTAAGCACGAGAGACTGCAGACCCAATGAATAACAAAGAGCAGTCTGCTGCACCTCTTCTCACTTTATTACTGATAGAAATCGGTGTGAGAGCTGAACCTGTGGTCAGACAACCTTGCATTGCAGCAAACTTGTTTGTCTTCACAGTGGAATGAATGATACAGTCTGGTGTGTATTGATGCGGCTGCAGCACTGAGATGTTGACTGCTGGCAGATTTGGAGGTACATCTGTGGCAGCTGTGTTTTCCCTGATGAGTTGTTAGGCCTAAATCTGCTCAGTGTTAACCACATGTTACTCCTACACAGATTAATTGGGTAGGTATGATCTTTAGTTTGTCTGAACTGGAGGCCTGAGGGTTATACATAATCACCCAAGTGGTGACTTTTATAGTATATGGTGCATGTCAGAAAACGAAGAAGAAACAGGTTATTGGAGGAAGTGCCATGAGGATCTATGTTGGGGGTTCAACTGATGGTCATGTAAGCTCATCGGGTAAATTCTGCTTTAATGCAGACACCAGATCAGCGTTTGAGGTTTATGTAGGAATCGGATTATGGTCTCATAAAGTCCACCCCCCGTCTCTCTCTTTTTTCACCCCCACTCCTGCCTCCCATCTCCTTTTTGAATGGGGGCGCTGCGTCTGCCTGTCACCGCTTGCCTCTTTGTTCAAACCTATGTTGGCTCTCTCCCTTGGTGTTGCTGCCGGTGCAGAGGGGGACGCAAGGAGCACCTTGCTGTCTGTGCGTGCACGAGTCTGTCTCTCTCTCTCTCTCTGTTTCTATTCCCATCTGGCAGATATCAGTGTCTGGCGGGATGACCGGCGCATAGACTGCTGTCCAGAGGGGAGAGGGGAAGGGTGAGAAAAGGAGTAAAAACTCCAAAAACCTGGTGCGCTCGTTGACATATTCACTCTGGTTTCCTCTGCCTCTGCAAAGTGCTGTTTCACCCTTGTTCCGCCGTTCCTCTCTGCACCCACTGGGATCTTTGGAAAGCACCTGCTCGGAGGCGCAAAGCTTGATATTCCTGAGGATTGCACCAGTGAAACGCATCTGGATCTGTTAGATACGGTAAGAGCAGAGGCGATAAAATACAGTTTTGAGCTTGCATCCTTTATAAAAATCGGTCATTTGGTCAGTGTGTTATTGCTCAAACCACCGGGTGGCCGGAGAGTCTGACACCGCTCATCTGCCGGCGGACCATTTTAAGTGATCTCTTGTCTTTGCTGCTATTTAACAAAGAAGGTGAGAAAAATGCGCATCTGGAGCAACTTGAACTAAAACAAGATTTCTTAGGGGGTTGCGGAGTATCGTTGCGATATTTTACCATATTGTAATTAATGAATGCAAGTAACCTCTGGACCATGGTCACGGCATCAGCTTCTGAGACGCACATATTACGCAGTCGTTTGTGATTTCTTTAATTATTTACAGGTCAGAGCTTTTTAATAATAGTTTATATTTATGACCAATGTCGGTTCATGCATAAATAATTAACTCAGCAAGTAACCTTGTTGACGTGTCCTTTTCTTGGTTTCATCTTGTGTCTTTGGGTCACAAGAACGCACACTCGTTCACGCAATCTTCTGAGTCTTTTTTTTTTAACAGATTACAAAATAATGAAAAGAAAAAAAAGGTGAGCAGGAACATTTGAACAGGTGTTTGTGAAATCTGTTATGATAATCAGAGCCTTTTGCTGAACAGATATGTGCTGAATAACTGCCAAAATCAGATCTGCTATTGATCCACCTTCAGGGCTGTTATCTGGGCACGACATCAAAGCTGCTCTATTGAAACGAGATTACATGGCTGCTTCAAAATTAAGTACCTCATGGCTGTGCAAACCAACTTTGCCTTAGTCCTGAATTACCCAAAAAGTGGGCAAACGCTGGTTAAAAAGATTGATTCCCTGGTGCTGAGCAGGGGATCTTTCAGAGTTCCATATTGATGTGTGCCAGCTCTGTAAACAAACACTGGCATGTACAAATCACAGTGAGGGAGGACAACAGTTTGGGTCACCTTGACAAATGAGCTGTATTGTCTGAGATTATGAGAGCCCCTGTAGCCCAATAAAGCCCATTGTGCTTCTGTTCACCACTTCAGTCTGGAGAAGTCCAAATCTTTTCTTTGGCGTTGTTAGCACATCCACCACCAGTGTTTCAGTGGCATAAAGGAGGATGAGGTATGGACAAGCCAACATTATGGGGGCTAGAGCTCAGTAAATTTATGCTTGCAAGAGGTGACATAGAAACAGAGAGGTGGTGTGTGAGGATGAGGAGAATAAGGAATAAAGTGAAATTCCCCAGCTAAAAGTTTTCTGAATGCATTTTTCATTCTGTCCGGAAGTGAGCGTGAGTGTGTTCAAGTGTGTGTTTGTGTATGAGTGTGTGTATCTGGGCGTGGGGGGCTGCCATGAGAGCTAGCATGCATACAGTAGTTGCGTGTGTGAGCTTGTAGATGAGTGCACTCATACGAGCAAAGAAATCGAGAGCGGCGTTGTGAGGAAGAAAAAGGTCTGATTCTAAAATAGCGTACAAGCTCAGTTCAGCTGTCTCTCTGTCTGTTGCCACTCATTTTGCACCCATTCAGCCTCTTGTTTATCTTGCCTAGATCTGTGTGCCTGTTGTCACTTTTCATCAGCAGAAGATAAGACAGGGGTTATACCTGATATTTAGAGACAGTTTGAATTCTGTGGAATTGATTTTTGGTTAATCTTTGAGCAAAAATCTCCTTGTTTTTTTTTTTTTTTTTTAACATGTTATGTGATTATAGATGAGCATTTTTGTTTTTTTTTCTCTTCTTTTAAATATATGTTAGACTGGGAAAATAGTTGTTAATTTATTTTCTATATTGTTTTGTCAAATTCTGGGTGACGGGGAAACTGGAGCTTATCCAAGCAATCATTGAGCAAGAGGCTGGGTACACCCTGGACATGGTCACAAGTCCATCACAGTGAAGTTGTTATGTTAACTTCTATTTGATTGTGAAACTGATAAGATGTTAATGACTAAATGACACAGTTCATCCATACAGCTCACAAGTGTGTAGATTTTTCATTGAGTTCAGGTGAGCACATTTAAAGAGCCTGACCCAGGGTGTATTTTCAGAGGAAGCCAACCATAATTCTGAGTTAGGGGATAATATGATTCTCAATGGTAAGAAAGTGCACAGTGTTATATGTCACTTAGGCAATTATAGGTTCTATTCCTCCCCAAATACTGTGTTAATAGCCACCAGAATGGGGCTATATAAATGCAAATGAGTATCAGCACTGAGTTATAGAAGCCAAGTCATGATCAAAATAAGCTTCACCTTTGAGACTAATGCTAGTTACTTTATGAACATAATGTCTTTAAAATGAATGGGTTTTGTTCAGAGGAAATGAGTAGTGTTGTGCAGTGCAGCATTTTTTTTTTTTAAATTGGAGATCTGACCATGAACTAGAGTGTGAAGCTAGAAGGTTTAAAGATCTCTTTTATTTTTGTGACTTGTTTACAGCCAGGTTGGGAATAGTTACTGGACTTACAATGCCTTTGTGGTTACTGGAGTTAAAACTGACCCTGTTTTCAGCACTGGACAGTTCCCAAATCTCATAGTCCAGTGATTCAACTGCAAATAGAGAAAGAGCAGTGAATAGTTTGTGTTTCGAGCAGCTGGATGGGGACTCACTTACTCCATCCTTGCAGTGTAAGCACCCTGCTACCAAAATCCAAATGGCATTGGACACACCAATCCATCAGTCAGCTTCAGTCTTTAGCTGGGGAGGGACTAAAGCAGCCCACCAGGCCAATCATTAGAAGCATAGATGAGACCACAGCTGAACAGCTCACCCACACAAAGAGAGAGGTGCCTCTCTTTGTCTTTGGCCCGGGGCTCTTCTCAAAGGTCTAGTGGAAGAAAAATGCTTGGCTTCACAGTTGGATAAGAAATTCCTTAAGGCTGCACCGCAGTGTTATCAGACTCCTCAACACCTAGATTACTATAATTAGTCACCTTTTCCAGGTCCAGAGGTCACTGAGCTTATGTTAATTTTCTTTTATACCGTTTGAAACATCTCCATTCAGCAATTCTCAGGTGTTATCATCAGGTACTGATGTTAAGTTGGACTGTAAGCTTCTTACCCTCTTGGCTTTTGACACTAGTGTTAAACACTTGAAGGGCGGCACTTTTTTTTCTCTCCTTTCTTCGCCTCATTGACAATCTACAGTGTCAGCACATAATTAAAACAAGAACTTCTTGGATGAAGTCCCACCAGCATATCCATGTGTGTTCTCATTATTCCACTTCATTTCACTGCTGCCAGCTTTTCTGACCACCGCTTTCTCTGGACATAAATGTAGCCTTGCTGTGGAGCGTGTCATTGTTGCAGAGAAAGAGAGAGAATGTGTGTGTTTACCCATAGGTTTAATGTACTCAATATGAGAGCTCTGCCTCATGCACCTGATCCTTTATTGGCTTTGTTTCCCAGAGCTAACCTCAGGACCTTAACCTTTGACCTCTTCTGAAACAGCTGACATAGAAGCCATATAGTCAAGATGCTAACAGCCCGTTGCCGCTATTATCTGACATCTTATCCTTAAGACATGGCTTAAATAAATATTTTCCTACACTTCAGTTAAACCTCATAATTTTAACTTCATTAAAAAACTGTGCTAACATGTTCTGGAAAACAAGAATTCAAATAGCTGCAGGAGGAATGTGAATGCAAATGTGAGGCTTAAGAGCATTTCAGATTCTTTTGTTTTGTTTTATGTCTGCTCTCTTTGTTTTGTTTTCTTAGAGGTGTTCAAAACCAAATGGCAGAAAAAGTTAGAAACTTATACCAGTCATCATTAAAACCACTGAGAAAAGCACCAACACTGATAATTTTATGACAATGCTAGAAATGACAATTTCTAGTTCTGCTAGAAACTTTGGCATTTGCTTGTGTATGAATACAGTTTTGAACTTTAGCCCCTCCATGGTCATGAGTTTCCAGGACACCAATATCTCTGGCAACGAATATTCCCCAAGAGTTCTCCGTTTGATGCAAAAACACTACAAAAACCCACAGTGGAATAACTGTTTAGCATTGTGGGGTTTTGAGGAGTTTGACATCAACAGAGTTGTTCATGAGGCCTTCAAATTCCCCAATAATACATCTAGAAGGGCTCGATATGAATAACAATAAGTGTTTTAATGTTGTAGTGAATCGGAGTAGATATTAAAAGTATTGATATATTCCCTAGAGGGCCGATTATTATTTTTGAATATTAGTGGAAAGCACAACAGCTAAATGGAGAACAACTGGCAAGAAAAGTTTTATCAAATTAACTCTCCTATTTTGAAAAGTAAAAGCATTAATATCCGTCCCCTTTCCTTTTAGCAAATGTTAACTTAATTAGTGAGCTTAAAACACAATTTGAAACTTAAAAAATATCATTGCAAAAAGTACATGAATTTTTAGGACTTTCAAACAATACAATCACAATATCTTAAATCCTGAGGACGATACAAACATTTATAATATTTGCACATTATCATGACAATCACATTATTTAAAAAACAAAATGGTAAATCATTTCTTCACTGTCTAATCTTTTTATTTCTTGGGCTCGCAACAATGTGTCTGTAGCACCAACGCTGACAGGCAAAATAAATAACAGTGACACAAAAATATGATATCTATTTGATGTGGCATTGATTAAAGGAAGCCAACAATAAGACTTACAGATGACAGCATTGCAGTAGCCATAAAGCAAGGGTTAACTTCAACCAAAACTTGAAACAAATTTAACTATCAGAAAAAGGCTGATGGGTTGTAGATTTTTTATGAGAATATGCACAATATATTATATTTGGACACAAAGCTTTAAATCTTACTTCCATCTTAAGTCTGACATTGCCTCCACTCTAACTAATATCTTTGCAGGAGATGAGATTTTCTGTAATCACAAGAAACCAATGAGCCACTTGACAGTGTTGTCATTCCCTCCCATGATGCTGATTGACTAATCGGTAGTCCTGTCAGTACTCTCAGTGAAGTGAAAAACTTCCTCTCATGTAATGATGAATTAGATAGCTGTTTGGAGGGGATAATGTAAATGTCTGGACCCCCAAAATGAATGTTTTGGACTATAAGGAAAAAAAAAATCTTACTCATTAACTAAAACACTCATGATTTGGACAAAGGTTTGTTTTTTTTTCAAATTTACTCTGAGGTCATGAGAAGCATCTTTCCTCTGCAGTAACAGGCTTAGAAACTGTTTGTTGTTGCTGTTATTTGATCTTTTTTGATGTTTTAGAGAAGCTAGCCGTGATTAATTCCACCGAGGCTGCTAGTGGCGTTCACTGGAGGCTATGTGACAACATACTGTTCTCTCAGATTTATGGACATACATTTAATATCGGCACTCCTTAATTTGTTGTAGGATTTTAATAGATTACTACTTTGTCAAACTTACATTTAGCCAGCATACTACATGTCTCACATCACCAAAGTTTTAATTAAAGCTCACATATGGCATTGGCACAAAGAGGCAGAGAATGAAAAGTCAGAGAGAAAAAATAAGCCATCAGAGATCATCTGTTGCAGGTCTGCTAAGTGTTGCTCCATAGCCGCTGAATGCCACTACAGGAAGGCAGGAAACAGATGGCTTTTATAAGAGCTGTCCCTCTACAGGTATCACTGAAACTTGCAAAGAACATCATTTGCCCTTGGATACCTGCTGTAAAGTATAATTTCTAACTGGATTAAAGTTGTTGAACTTACAAATCAAAGTTAATGACCCAGAAATTTTACTCTTCATTGTTGAACTTCTTCATTACCGCCAGGTCACCAGGCGAGCTAGTGTACACCTTACCACCATCCAGTGGTAATGAAAAGGTTAAGCTTAACCTAAATTGCCTATTTTCTCCATATTATTGCAGAAATATAAAAACAGAGGATACCTTGGCTGGCTTAAATCACCCCGTCTCTGTGCCCAGGTATATCAGTGGCATCACTATGGGCGTACAGAGTGTGTAATCTTGAACTGCAGGGACCTGTAGCTTTCCAGACTCCTCTTTCCTCTGAATCCTGGGCCAGAACTGCATGAATCATTAGTTGCTTTGAGTGTGATTAGTCACCACCAGCACAAAGCCTGTTTGTGTGCACAAAGTGAATACCTTATTGAGCTCGGCTCTCCTTCTTTCTCCTGGGTCCATCTCTTGTTTTTAATTTCTTTAGCAATTAATGTTCATGCTCTCTGTTTTTATGATCATTTTATGGCACCTCACCACTGCTTTATCTAACTCTCACTCAGCTTTTTGCCTTTTATCTTTTGGATAAAAAAAAAAATCGCAGCAGACACCAGCAGATTCAAATTTCATCCACACATAAACCCATCATAAAAAATCTGCAGTTTTCCTTTTTATTTTGCGAAAAGCAAATTGAAAGACTTACAGAGTTTCTGCAGCAGCCTCTTTTTAAAGAGCTTTCATCATAGCTGTGTGTTATTGTCAAAATGTTGATAAGATGACCTTCCTTTCAGGCCTCTTCCTTCATCTTCCTCCACTCACTACTTTGTCTGTCACTTATCTAGAGCTGTTATTCTGCTGTTCTCGCTGCTGCTCTCTGGGGGTAATAGTTTTGTGAGATATGATTAAAGAGGAAAGAAAGGAGAGGAATTACCTTTTCCTGTCAGGTCCCAAGATGAGGGGAAAAAGAAAAGACAGGCTGAGTTTTTCTTGTAAGAGTGGACCTTTTGCCAGTTTTAGAAATTCCTTGACAGTCATTGACATTAATTCTGCTTCTTCTTTTTGTCATCACGCAGTTTGAAATTTCTTTTGGAAAACACTATATCAGTGCTAAGATTCAATTTATATCAACACTAAAGGGCATCAGGAGGTCAAGTATTTCATGGCCCTTGTATCTGAAAACTGAGAACCTCCAATTTACATTTTTCTGTTTCCTTATGTGAGCATCATGTGACTCAGCATTTAGCCTCGTGTCACATGCCTACACCTGGATCTTGACATAGTTGCTTCTTTGAATTGGCACCAGGGCTAATTCAATTAGTAATAAAAAAAAATACAGGGGGTATTGTAAGAGAGAGCAATGAAAAGAAAGAGAGAAAGTAACAGAGCAAGCAGTAACACAAGACTTAAAATCAGACTGACTTTTACTGGCTGGGAAAAGCTTAGAGAAGAGACAGGGTGCAGGTTAGAGATTGATTTAATCTTTATTAGGGGGCACAAAAGAAATTTCCCAAAATTTAATAGTGTTTTACAGAGATTCATAAGAGATGAAAAGTGAAGTAAAACTGAAATAAAAGAAAAATGATTGTATTTTTAAAACTTTATTTTAGTTTGATGTTTTTTGTTTTTTTTATAGGTTTAAAGGATTAATAGGAAGAAAGCTAATTGGATCTGGTCCATTTTTGGGAAACATACATTTCAAGAGGCAACCACAACAAGGGCTGCAACCAAACCAATCAGACACTTGTCCAAATTCATGGTCCTCCGAGTTCCACTACAATGTTTTCATGTATACTGATGCAGGTCGATACAGTTGCTTCATCTTATGGCAGTGCCCCTAACCCATCTGCAGGACCTTTGATGGTTAATTTCTTTGCTAGTAAGAATGGTATACGTCAACATAGTGATGTAATAGGTGACTGTTTCAGGGTGTTTTCATCCATTTGTGGCAAAGAAGAACTTTATATGGGGATGTAGTTGCCCCAGAATTGCAGCAAATATGTGTTAGCGTGTCTCATGACTGTGGGATATGACATGGCCTTGTTATGCAAAGCCTTCGCTCGTCAGAGATCACGTTCATATATGTGTATATGTGTATGTTATGTTGCGCTCACAGCACTAATTTGTCTTTGTCCAGATCAATGGCTGACAGGATGTGTATGTTTTATCTTCAAACCCTTTCCCACCAGCTGCAGACCTGAAGGAAATCTGGGTCGAGGGGCCCATCTTGCCTCCGTCATGATGATCATGAGGCCACTTGGTCTCGTTTTAACAAAGTGACAGCATAGTGCTGAGCCATAATGTAGGTCTGCCAGCCTCGTCTGTTAGCTCTCTTTACATCTCTGTCACTTTGCCCGCCAGCTCTAACAATGAGCCAAGAATGCATCCTATTCAGACAACATCGTGAAAATGTTTCAGATGGACATCCACATTGAAGTTCACTGAAGCATTTTACAGACTTCTGGCTCCTTTCTCCTCAAAACACAACTGTGCCCTAAAGAGTGGAGAGGGGCCAATTGAAAGGAGGCGTTCAAAACATCTGATGTCTCGTCCTTAACAAAAGATGGTACTGGTTAGTATGCTGCTGGTGTGATTGTATGACTAGTGCACTACGTGTCGTAAATCCCCTCTGGTAAAACTTTGAATGGCTGCTGTCAATTTCCATGTGGTGTTGTATATTGTATAGCATCCATAGTAAAGTCCTTAGGCTAATCTCTGTACTATAGGTGTGGCTATTGGCTGCTGGGTCTTAGTCCCAGGCCCTCAAATATAGCACCCTAAAGCTCTCTGTTGGCAAAATCTCTGGTGTCCTGACCCTCTCCAAGGCTTTAGAATTCTCTTGTAAGCACCCAACCAGCTCAACTAATGATGCAGGTCTTCAACATGCAAAGAGTCCAACGGTTTTACCCCAATCTGTCACGGTCCATCACAAGGTCCTAACCCACATTAAGAAATGGGATGCCTCAAAGTGTGTGACACAGCGGTGTCCTACTCACACCAGACTTCCCTTTTCAAGACTCTAAAACTCAGATGTCAGCGCAGCATTAAAACTTACAAAACAAATTGTTGTTTAATGATTGTATAGTTTGGTAAATGAATGCTTTTCTTTGACTCACACCCTTCAGGTTTATGCAGTTTTATTCAAAGATTTTACTAAGCTTTCACATGGTCAGGAAAGAGAGCTTCAGCATTATACTGCTAATTTATAAAGGGTTGAGCTGCTGTTGCATAATCTTCTTTCTAAGCATCCGAGCTGCTATTGGCATGGGCTGCAGTTACCTTGGTGAATGCAAAAAAGGCCTTTCTGGGATGAATTATTTAGTTTATGTAACTTGAATTGAGACAGACATGATCTAGACAACATATTTCTGCTCTACTTACTTTCAGGATCTTTGATGAATCCTTTGGATCTCCTTTCTTACTGCTTGTGTCATCAAGAAGTTATACATTTGTCTACAGCTAAATTAATAAGGCTTGCGTGTTTTTTCCCAACTCTCCAGTAAAATAAGCATGATAAAACAGACTTTTCCCCCTCAAACTGCATACTCTCTTCTTCATCTCCATTGCATACAGGATCTGTTTCAGGCATCTCTCCACTGAACTGTGAAGCTTTGGGCCCCAAGCCAAATCCTCTGGCAAAGTCAGCAACTCATTTTTGATGTGTGGTTGGATTTTCTCAATGTTGTGCAGTAAGAATGCAGCAGAGTAACTATTTGCTGCAGTTAAGTAAAACGAAACTCTATCTTTTAGGTACTTTCAGAGTGATAATGTTGCCATAAGATACAGTCCAGTTTTCTCCATTAGTTTTATTGTTCACTGTGTGTGATGCAAATCTTGTTAGGTTTTAGAGTCTGGTGAGGACATGTCTTGCATAGCAATATTGGTCTATAGTGATGCTGATTTTTTTCAGGTAAAAGAGATTACCTCCACAGTTGTGTTTCTTGGCTAGAAAGATTCCTGTGGAGAAAGGTGCTTCTGCACATGATCTATCCATGAGTGCATCCTCCCATTTTAGAAGAGTCAGAAGTCACCTTGTCTCATTGAGTGCCAACAGTTTACAGACACACACACACACAGACACACACACACACACACACACACACACACACACACACACACACAACAATACGTGTTATATATCTTTCTGCTTGGAAAGCATTGAAGCTGTGTATGACACAGTGTCTTCAAACCAATAAATGAACTCTCTACATTTACACTGACACTGACTTTTTACTGATTCAGTGCCGACGGTTATTTCAGGTCCTATTACTATTTTATTACAGGTGCTCGTAGTTGTAAAGCTAGCAGTAAAAGGAAGACTGCAGAAATAAAAAATATACTCATGAAGACGATTGTCTGTTTTTGTACAGGAACAACCCCAAGCTTCAAATATAAAAGTCGTTTGACAGATTCTGGTTTTCTAAACTTGTCATTTCTCAGCAAGCAGGCTCACATCAGTGTCAGTGTGTGACAACATGATATTTTCTGAAAACACATGTTTTCATGCCATGTATTGTACCAATAAGAGGAAGGTTACAATGTCTGCTAAGCACAATTTTTTCATACTGTTGTGTTAATTTGCAGACATGGATCTTGTTAATTGTTTAGGTAATAGAGGATGGGATACATACTGTTATTTTCTTGCATAAATGTGGTAGATAATTTGTTTCTGTGATGTAAGTAAAGATATCATAACCTTTTTAATCTTGGTAAAGAAGCTGAAACATGAAGTGATTTTTCAGCACATGAAAAATAATCTTGATTGTATATAAGTGGGTTTTTAAACGCACAAAGCACCTAACCACATCGTCATAGATGCTTACACATGTAAATATGTTTAGTCTTTAGTTACCACTGTTTCAGACTATCTTCTTAGCTGTGCTTCATTATTCTTTTTTCTGCTTTCTCTCCACTCCCCTGGCAGGTCGAGGATGGTGCTCACTCGGTGTGCAGCTGGGCGCCAGACCTTTTTCGCTCTTATCCTGCTGCTTCTTCTCTCCCCAGGCTTGAGTGAGTTTGTTGTTTCCTCCCCAAATTTTTTTTTATTACATTTACCTGCTTCATCACCAGGAATAGAAGAAATTTATCACCAGGTTTATGTGTGAAGGAACAACAGTCGATAGTAAAATAGGCTGTCTTTGTAAGTTTACAGCATTAGAGGTAGGGGGAGATAATCTGTGGTTACAGCTAGTTTAGAATACATAACAACCACTTTTCACATACATTTTTTCCACAGATAAAAAATAAGTGAGATGGATTCATACTAATCTGACCATTGTGTCAACTGACACATTGAAGATGTTTGTATTAATGCTCATAGGGACTAAGCTGGAAACTATCCAAAGCCTTTTATGCAAGATTAGTTCATCTGTTTCTTTACTGTATAAAAATTCATAATTACTGAACAAAAGGTAAAAAATCTTAGAACAGCAGAATGAAGTTGGATTTTCTAAGGGTTGAGGTACTCTATGCAGCCTGCTGACTGCCTACAGTGTCGATAAGTTCCTCTATTTAATTAATGGTTTCTACTATTCCCATGCATGATGATGGGCAGAACAAAGTTTTATTAAACCTGAACTACATTGCTCAAATTCATAATTGAAATAATTTTCTTACCAGATAAAAGTCTGTCTTCACATTCAATTATGCTTTGTCGTTTTTTAAGGACAAAAATTGAAGGACCAGACAACCTTTTACTCAGTCTTCTCAAATGCACACAACCAAATACAACATATCAATCCCTGAAAAAATAAGTATTCAGTATGAACTGATGACAATGTAACAGAATACAGACACAAAATTATATGAAATAAAGTATATATTATAAATTAAAACACTGTGAAAATAATTTCTAGCAAAGTATTTTATAACACAAGATGAATTTTGTTGGGGTTTAATGCTTGTTTCTGAGTCTAACAATAAGTCTTAAAGCAAGGAGATATGCAGAAATAAATTGCTGGATTTATTTGGGAGGTATACGTAGTCGAGTTTCCCAGAAATGATTGTTTTTCCACACTTTGAATTACAAATCTCAGAAACTTTTAAATTTCAGACTTTACTGTAAATTAATTGTATTAATGTAAAGTAGCGATGCACCGATACAAGCATCGGTATCTGTTCAATACCAAGCGTGTGTACTCGTACTTGGTATTAATAAAAGTGTACCGATACCACACTAGTCAAGCTAGCACAGATGTGTCTAATGACGTGCTTCGGACATGTTTTAAAAGAAATAAATGCCTTGAATATTACAATGTGACATTTTTGTTACATTAAAAGCTAGATCTTTGTTTCACAACCACACATTTATAGTTGTATTTAGGTAAAATGTGCCAAATCAAAATGAAACTTGTTGAAATTGTTAGATCTGTAACGTTATTATATTTGTATTGGTGGGGTAACTTCAGAAAGGATGAATAATTTATTACAATCTAATGTAATCTTACACGGTTATAACAGCAATAATAACCATAGTCACAATAATGTTCACATAAACAGATTTGGTATTGGCAAATATTGGTATCGGCAGATATTCAAATTTCAGGTATTGGATCGGAATTCCCAAAAAAGTTTATCGGTACATCCCTAATGTAAGGTATAAAGTACTGTCACCCTGTTAAAATAATGTCCTTTGTCATTTTTCAACTTCTTTTTAAAACAAAAACGACTGATATATTGTAGATAACTGGTCCTATCTTTTATGTTTTTAGAAAGATTTGAAAAATGTTACTTAGTCCATTACTTTTAACATGGTAACATGTTTTTTGTTTTTTCAAATTATTTGTTTTCTAAATGTAAAAGAGCCCTTAACTCCAAAACAATTGTCCCTCTGGGGAGAATTATATGTATCATGTTGTATCGCATCAAATCACATCACATTATCTTGTATCATACTGCATTGCTTCATATCATATTGTATCTGTCACCCATATTGATGTCTACGTCTGACCCCTCTACTTCCAACATGACCTCTAGCTTCTCTGACAACCCTTTTAAACCACTAAGGCTGTTTCCCAACTGCTTTTATACCGAGCAGTTCATTAGTAAATAGTGTTTTAAGCTTTGACCTGTATCTTAATTTTGACAGTTGACAAATTTAGCTTCTGAGTTAAAAGTGATAAGTATGCTTAAATTAGCAAAAAAAATAAAATAAATAAAAATAAAAAAATAAAAAAATGGGTGCAGCTTTTGACAAAAACTGCAAGATTTTTGGGTATGCAAACCATGAATTGAGTTCGAGGTTTCGACAGCAAAGTCCTGTTTTTAAGAAATGTGTGCTGTCAATTCATGGCAGTGACCTGTGTTTTATCAATCCAGAAAAACTGCAGTATCGCATAATCATGGATGTCAATTAAATATTTTCAGAACAGGTTAAACATGATATGATTTATTTTGACTCATCATTTTTAGTTCCTGAAGCTGAAACCTGATCTTTATAGAGCCAACATTTCAAATTAAGCACTTTAGACTTAAGGCGCGGTGAACTCTTAAACAGAATTTACAGGAATAAGAGTTGGATCTGAGAATGACAAAGATTATCTTTCTACTGTATATCACCTCCAACTCCAGCTTTTTTTTTTTTTTTAATCTTTTTTAGGCTGTTTTGTCCTGGATGTAATAGTTATGCTATATGATGGGATATCTGTCATCCAGTAGGATTCAATTTTCACAGTCTACTTGGTCAGATTAGCTCTTTCCTCCTTCCATTTCTGTGTCCAGTTCCTTGGTTTGCTCCCATGTATGCAATTGAAGGGAGGCAGCGAGGGCATTTTTAGTTTATAGAGTTGCTCTCAAAGGGTTCAGCTTGAGTAAGCTGTCCAATCTAAATGCAGATGGAAATGTCTTTATAGGACTTAAATTAGAGACTTAGATTTCACCCTATGTAATGTTTAAAATAAGAGAAAGTACTGTTGGTGAAACATCCTGTTTTGTTTTGTTTTTGTGGGCCTTTTTGGTGCTATGCCAGTTCAAACAAATTTTTGCTAGATTATATTAATCTGACCTGAGAAAATGAAAAGGTCTGAATATTGACTATGCTTAAAATCGCTTAAATCTCTA
The DNA here is from genome assembly GCF_933228915.1 of Telmatherina bonti. Classification (NCBI taxonomy): domain Eukaryota; kingdom Metazoa; phylum Chordata; class Actinopteri; order Atheriniformes; family Telmatherinidae; genus Telmatherina; species Telmatherina bonti. Next base: position 24,901,577 of record NC_136625.1, on the reverse strand, counting down.
CATGCAACTTTACATTTAAAAAACAAAACAAAAACAAAAAGCAAATGGATTAAAAATAACTAAATAAAAGTAACTAAAATAACATATAACAAAATATAAAAAAATTTGTCTAGTGATGCTCTGCTCTTGTGAATATTTCGTTTAGCAATTGTTTTAATTGCCTCTTTTTAATCTAAAGAATTAAGTGGAAATGTACATTTTTTGCCAAGAAGAGCAAAAGATTATTAACTAAATATTTTGCTCTCTGAAATGGTTATAACATTGTATATATTGTGGTGACACAATAGCTCCGTAGATATATTTCAATGGGGAAAATGTTACAGTTTGAACAAGGTTTTGAAAAATAAAATTTGAAATTTATCCCCCTTATAGAATGAACAAACTGCGTCAAATACAATGCAACAACCTCTAGAACAGTGATGTCAAGCTCCAGTCCTCGAGGGCCACAATCATGCTGGTTTTCCATGTATCTTTGCTTCAAAACACCGAACGTAAATAAATCAGTCATTGTGCAGAAATCCATTGGCTGTTAGATCCATTTAACAGAAGCCAGGTGTGTTGAAACGGGGATACATTAAAAACCTGTGGGACGGCGACCCTTGAAGACCAACTTTGGACACTCCGCTCTAGAATATTAAATGAAAATTGTCTGGTAGGATAAAAGAACCGAAGCCTACTATGTTGTAGTAATTTGCTTGATTAGGCAGTTTGTACCAAGTGATGATGTTGTCATGGTTAAATTATGACAATCCAGTGGAGTGACTTGCTAATGTACATGTGCAGAAACATGACTGTTTTGTGGAATTGCAACGTTAATTGGTTTGAAGCAGGACATTCATTTGAATTAATTAGTTGAAGTGCTTGATCCACTCATTTTTGTCAACTGTAAAACTCAGGGGAAACTAATAAAATCTGTAATGATTGAATTGGATCCTGTGAGCCACTAGGGTCTCTTGAAGTGTATCTCAAGTCTTAGTATGAGTGTCTCAGTGAGGGTGAACCCACACTCTTATATAGACACTTATAGAGAGGCTGAATTGATAACACAAGTTTCTTGTTCCTGTCTCAGATTTCTTAATGGTACCTTTGTTAGAAACAACAACAAATCCCACACTTCCGATGCTGTGGGATACTTTTCCCTGTTTTCTGCAGGATTTAACATTATTGTAAACATTACTGTTGAGTTTCTCATGTCTCTTAAAACAATAATACACTATACTCTTGTTCCAGGCACAAATATGCAATAATAATTGCAAGTTTGGTTTATTTCCTTGTTTATAAAATGTACTGATGAATGTTTTAAGTCTTAATCAATTGTTCTTCTTTACTCTAGGTGCAGCCTCCACCGCTGTGAACATGCGTAGGATCACTCATCCTGCAGTACAACAAATGCTTGCAGACAAAGCTGTCCTCCCCTGTGTCTTCACCCTTCAGGCCAGCTCCTCGAACCAGCCTCTACACATCCAGTGGACTCGCACAATACCACCAACAGGAGGACAAGGTGCTCCTCTGGAGCAGATTGTGCTTTCTGTTAAAGGTATAAAGCTAAATTTATTAGTTGTGGATTTAAATTTCCCTGTCAGTGCTGTCAATCTTTAACTGATAAAAGGAGCACATATATCTGACAGACGTTATTCCACAGAAATTATTACCTGAATCTGCTGCTGGTTTTACAGCGTTGTCCTAAATGTCTAATTCACCCGAAAGGAATAGTTAAAATCAGAGCACCTAAAGCGTTTGGAGTCATTTTATCCTAAAACTTTATGGGTTTAGGTTCAGTCTTGCAGCGTTCACAGTCAATTTCGCATTTGTCAGGAACCTTGATATTTTCAATTTAAAAAATCTATAAAAATCCCACAAGTGGGAAATTTGGTTAGCAAGACAAATAATAAATTGTCCACTCTCAGCTTGTTGTTCTATAATTGCTTTCTATGTAAGCAGTGCTATTTTCTCTGCAGTCAAACTCTAATAAGCATATTGGGGGCAATAGAAGGGTTCAGTGTCTTGCTCACAATCACTTCTTTCAGTTTGAGGAAAACCACAGCAGTCAAAATAACCACTAGAAAACAAATTTGTTTGATGAATCATCCATCCATCCATCCATCCATCCATCCATCTTCTACACATTGAAGGCTGTTCAGAAATTAACCAATAAAAATAAAAAACAGACTTGATATTGGTTTTACATTTGTTAAATGAACCAAAATTATTTACAATATTTTTAAGCAAAACAAAAAGTATGACAAAAGTCCTGACAATAGTATGTGACATGAAGGGACAGCCAACTAAAGCATTAAATACAAAGACAACAATGCAAAAGTTTTCAAGGAAAATAAGTAAAATTGTTCTGACCTTGGACAATTTTGTGTTATTGACCCTCAATATTCTTAAGGGGGTCAGTAATGACAGTGGGTCAGTAATGGTGTGGGGTGGCATTTCTTTGGAGGGCCGCACAGCCCTCCATGTGCTCATCAGAGGTAGCCTGACTGCCATTAGGTACCAAGATGAGATCCTCAGACCCCTTGTGGGACCATATGCTGGTGCAGTTGGCCCTGGGTTCCTCCTAATGCAAGACAATGCTAGACCTCATGTGGCTGGAGTGTGTCAGCAGTTTCTGCAACACGAAGGCATTGATGTTATGGACTGGCCCGCCCGTTTCTCAGACCTGAATCCAATTGAGCACATCTGGGACATCATGTCTCGCTCCATCCACCAACGCCAAGTTGCACCACAGACTGTCCAGGAGTTGGCGGATGCTTTAGTCCAGGTCTGGGAGGAGATCCTTCAGGAAAACATCCGCCGCCACATCAGAAGTATGCCCAGGTGTTGTAGGGAGGTCATACAGGCACATGGAGGCCACACACACTATTGAGCCTCATTTTGACTTGTTTAAAGGACATTACATCAAAGTTGGATGAGCCTGTCGTGTGTTTTTCCACTTTCATTTTGAGCATAACTCCAAATACAGACCTCCATCGGTTGATACATTTGATTTTCATTGATCATTTTTGTGTGATTTTGTTGTCAGCACATTCAACTATGGAAAGAACAAAGTATTTAATAAAAATATTTCATTCATTCAGATCTACAGCGTGTTACTTTAGTGTTCCCTTTATTTTTTTAAGCAGTGTATATCTAGATAATCTTTTAAAGTTCATGTTCTGCCACCAAGCCCTGCATGATGCCAGAAAACATTTGTAATGAAGAAAACTGTGTCTGTGCCAAAGGTGATGTAATCAAGGTGAATAAGGCTTTCAGCGGACGTGTCATGCTGCCAGGATTCGTTGCCAATCCTCTGAATGCTAGCATGCAGATCTCCAGTCTCCGTACCAACGACTCAGGCACCTACCACTGTCAGGTTGTCATGGGCAACGACTATGAGAGAGACACTGTGGCCCTTGTGGTCTTGGGTAAGTGCTGCAACCACTTTAAGAGTTTCTTTTATGGGAAAAGTTTAGTGCCACAGTTCCACAAAAAAACAGCATTTAATAAAGCTGAAATGGTGCGTACAGCTTGAGCTGAGAAACACAAGAGGTTGTAAAATTGTTTTTTCTTATTTGATTTGTTTTTCCTGTCAGACTCAGTGTATCAGCAAAAAATGTCTGAATTTAATACAGGAGTACAGCTAACAGCTTTATGACTGTTATTTAGTGAAATACTGTTATATAAACATCACAATGAGTGGCTTAATTAGTGCAGCTAATGCTATCATTGCATGTGCTGTTGATGTTATTTTGTTTACCTTCTGAATAATTCTGTCATTCTTTTGAATAAAGTGCTTGGACCAATTTAAATTATCATATTTCTGCGTGCTGATCTGTGACACTTACGCTGAAACTTTCTTTTTGGCCAAGATAACATGTTGACAGATCTAACCTGACAGTGTTGATAAATCTATCCAATAAAGAGAATTAAAGCAGTTTACCACCTCTGTCTGTTTTTAGGTGTGGTGTTCCACTACCAGGCTCTTAATACCCGTTATGCTCTCTCATTCATCGATGCACAGCAAGCCTGCCAAGTAAACTCAGCTCAGATCGCCACACCAGCTCAGCTGTGGGCTGCATACCATGGTGGCTTTGGTAGCTGTTCAGCTGGCTGGTTAGATGATCAGACAGTTCGGTGAGAATGCAATACTTGTTTTCTTCTTTAACAAGTTCATTGTTCATAGTTAGAATGATCACAAATGATAGCAAATGATTGCGGAATTGTTAATAGTTAATTTGGATACATTATTTGATCAAATGATTTGTAGTAATTGTGATTCACCTTTAAGATTCATATTAAAATGAATCTTAAAACATTGTTCTCTGAGGGGAATTACTGGTTTACTTGTCGCTAATTCACTAATTCATTTTTTCTAAACAACAGAGGATTAAATAAAATGTTTCCTCACACTTTGCCACAGCTTTTGATCCAAGCTAAACTAAAATGAGCTAATCTAATGGTTAATAATCTAATCTTAAAAGTGACTTGTCACTAATCTAAAATAATCTAATCTAATCTAATGTTCTCATTGACACCCAACAACTTTCTCAAAACCAATTTTTCATGTAACCTGTCAACTATAAAACCTGTTACAAACTAATTTTACTTATTCAAAAATCAGTTTTTGAGCTTGATACATAAAAAATGTACATATAAAAGGCCACAACTTTTCTACTTAGTGGACAATCTATACTTGTGTGTCCCAGTTTCTTACTTCCATTCTTATTGCTTTTTATTAATTTTGTTCCATCTGACACAATCATAATTGTGATCTTTTTATCACTGCTCTTTATTTGCTACATTTGTTTGATTTATTCTAATCTTGTGATATTGAAAGTGAATACAAATGAGAATTTATTATTACCTGGCAGGTGGAGACATAATATTCATCTAATAAAATGTTCACAGAACCTTTATGCTATTCCTTTTCCATTTCTATGTTTTAGATTGCAAGGTTACCTCCATTTTTAACTCCCACATGTTTTTATCCACAGTTATTCTGTCCAGTCACCAGAGCTTGGTTGCTATGGACACAAGGAGTATTCTGCTGGAGTGAGGAATTATGGGAAAAGAGATCCGAAAGAGCTGTTTGATGTGTACTGCTTTGCTAAAGAACTGGATGGTACTAACAGACACACACACACACACACACACACACACACACACACACACACACATGCAGATATAAAAACATCAAAACCTGTCACAGCTTTTGGCTTTCATACTGATGTTTGCATCATATTCTGCTGCAATACTAAAGGACTAGTCTGTAGATTTTTTTTTAAAAAAAAATCTTTTTATTTCTCTCAGTAAATCCAATTATAGGACACAGACCAGTAGTGATATATGCTCACATATTTTGCCAAAAGGTGATAACCATCAAATTTGCAGAGCTGCTTTTCAAAAACATGGATGTGACAAAATAAAATAGGATTGTATCATCATTATGGAAAATATAGCTTACTTATTTTAGATTCAATAAGAGCATTTATAAAAACAAAGAGTATCTACTTAAAATTGATTACATATCCAGTCTGGTGTCTTCCTTCCCCAGGTGAAGTGTTTCACTCCTCAGTCCCAGGCAGACTATCGCTGTCTTCAGCCTCAGATCGATGTGTGTCCCTTGGGGGCCAACTTGCCACGGTAGGACAGCTTTATCTGGCCTGGAGGGCTGGCCTGCACAGTTGCGCCCCAGGCTGGCTGTCAGATGGCAGCATCCGCTACCCAGTTAGCTGGACACGCCCAGAGTGTGGAGGAAGCCAACCAGGAGTCCACACCATCACACCCAATACCACTGTTGACAACGCTACAGGACTGTATGACACTTACTGCTACAGAGGTATCATCCATATACTACATTTATACATTAATGCCATTTTAATCATATTTATTCAGCTTAAACATTACAGATAGTTTAAAAAGTCCAAAAGACATATTATCCAATTTGCAGCTTGGTAATGATGAGTGCAAGACATGTTTCATTTTAGCAAAACCAATTCAAACATTTAGATCAAACATGAATGTAAAAATGAGTGAATACACAGTTCAAATTACCATCTCACTCACAACTAAAGCTTTGCTATTAATGCAGTAAAAATGACGATAAAAGTCATTGCTGCTGTTGTATCCATGGCAACATGCTGATTTCTGAGCCCGCCACCATGTATCTGAGAAGCTGGTGGATTGACAGACACTGTGGGAGAGAGAGAAAGAGGACAGGAAATGTTAAATATCAAGGTGCTGAGCTGTCAGATTAGGATTCAGTGTTGACTAACCTTAAACTTTCAGCTAATTTTAAATACATCAAGCATTTAGACACTTCTGTGACTCATTAAAGCAAAAAAAAAAAAAAATCTCTTGAACTTGTTCACTTAGGTAGAGTGAAGAATACCGACTCCATCTCTCAGATCTACACCTCCTTGTGGAAGCCCTGGAGCTATCTCACAGACTCAAGCAATGCTGACCCTGCAGGGACAGAAGCTTCCAAACTGACAACACAACAAACTACCACGCTCAGAGGTTTTATGTTCATGTATAATAGCCACAAAACTTGTGTAATAAAATAACTTACTGATTAGTGAATCAACAATCCAATTAATAATTGCACAATCTTGCAGTGTCTTCAAATGATGACGATGCTTCAACTTCCAACTGGACAGGATTGGTTGACCTTGACAAAGAGACCTCACCTCACAGTGACAGTAAGGCCCCTTAAATGTTTTAATTTATTTTACTCATTCTTGTATTGATTTCTACGGAGCCCCCTAAGGGACACATGGAAAAACTTTTCTTTTCTGGTCCTTCGTAATAAGTTTTGTATTATTTTCATTACTTTTTACCCTTCAAAAAGGGATCATCTAACAGACGCTGGTAACATGGCTGCAGGAATGTCCACAGCCTATTAAAGCCATTTTGCTCAATTTCTTTAGATGTTTCTGGTTTGTATCTCTCCCTCTCAATATCAAGTCAACACAACACGCATGTACACCTGGCATTACATCCACATTAGTAAAGGAAGCATGTTGTTGTGCATTAAAGGATTAAGTGCAGACAAAGAGGTTTTTTGTGATCCAACAATTAATTTGCTTTACTATTGTGGCTGCTTGTTTTCAGACTGTGGAGGTCAATTGATATGATTTATTGATGGTGTACTAAATAAATTCTGATTGTAATTCATTTCTATGACTGGTGCATCTGTTGAGTCCATTGGATTGGCCATACCAGGGAATAACAGCTGAAGAATGACAAGTCACAGCAGTCAGATGACACTTCTGATGAAGAGTGCAAACAAAATACTGACTGCTGTAACTTGACATTGATCAGCTGTTATTCTGAGGCATGGCCAGCCAGATGAACCTAACAGCTCTGCCAGGTTTGCTTTGCCACCTGACAGTCATTGTGTGAGAGAAGAAAAGCTTCCTCATCCGTTTTGGTAGTGTTCTTGACACCTTTTCTGATTTCTAGTCTGATTTCCTCCTTAATTCATCTTTAGTGTTGGTCAATCTCTTCTCCTATTACCTATGTATTCGGCTAGCAAGGGTTACAGACCAGAAATATTTAAAGGAACTGAGCAAAATGACTTTGACAGGCTGTGTGCACTGTGGTAGCCATATTTATCAGTGTCTGCTAAATGATCCCTTATTGCGAGGTAACACAAAAGTATTGCATGATAACAGAAAAGAAAAAAAATCCCCCCGTGTTCCTTGGGGTGCTCCGTAGATTTCCAAAGACAATGTGAATAATTATTTACTTAACTGTCTGAAGCCGTAGATCCCTGGTCCTCAGAGTCTTCAGGGTCATTTATGACACTTCAGTTGATCCCAGAACTGAGCTCCTTTGACTGGGGAGAGCCACTGGAGTCTGGTCCCAACTCTGAAGAGTTTCACCAACCTCCAGTTGACCCGACTCCTGCTGAAGAAAAGGTTGGTTTTGTGTATCTTTAATGACACTTTTTAATACTGGAAGAGCACTGCTTAAAAGTTGTCTGTTCACTTGTTATATTAGGCGATCTCAAAGATTGTCAAGTCTATCTGGAAGCCTTGGGACTACCTGGTGGGCAATGAAGATGAAGAAGGAACCCAAGTACCAAAAGGAAATGAGGGGGAAGAAGAGATGGCAACAAAAACAGCAGATGCAGGGTCAAATCCCACCAGTGCAGCATCATCAGGTAAATTAATTAATAAATTTTTTTAAACCTGTGAACTGGTTTAACCCATTAACCTTTACTACTTCCTCGTGCATTTTTTTTCATTAAATAAATCTAGTTTTAACTATTTAATTTTCACATGCACTGTAGAACTATCCAAGATCAGACCTGATTTCTAAAGCATAGTTGGCTTCTCTTTCAGCATCTGTGTGTATGTAACACTCACAGTAACGTGGAAACAAAGGCACACGAGGCACATCTCAGTAGCAAAATGTGTGTCTCCTCGTGCTGTCAATTTCCTGGTGGTATTCTGAAAATTGATCTCAGGAAAGATTTTGATGTAGTCCTGTCAGGACAGCTGATCTACATGATTACTCTAGTTAATAGTATTCGCTATAACAATGCTGGTCCAATATCAATACAGAACTTGAAAGAAATAAATACCTATCAGAATAATTGATTTTTGTTCAGTTTTAGTGGCAACTTGATTTACAATTGAAATATGATTTAAATAAGTTGAAAAAAAAACTATACAAGAATTAAATTCTATTAAGATTTGATTTATCAGGCAAGATCAAACCACGAGTGTACCATATAAATAATATTAATATTTATCTCTTTCAATATCACTATTATTATGGTAGATGTGTCAGAGATTATTTCACTTAGTAAATTAAATGAAAAGTTTATTTATTTACAGGCATGGAAACCTTTAATGCTCATCTGACAGGATTGATAAAATGCAGCAGAGACTCATGAGAAGAAAGGGTTACACATCGCAAATGGGAAACACATCATATTTAATAAATGACAGCTCTGAAGCAAGTTTTGTTAAATGCCCGTTACCTCAACTCCTTCCTTCATCCATCTTCCTCACCTCCTCCTCAAACATCCCCAGGTGGGAGGGACTAAAATATGAGGAGAGAAATCAAAGAGGTACCGACTGGGATGGAGAATAAATGATTTGCTTAGTGGCAGTGTTTGTATTGATATTGTTATTAAATACTTATTTGAATCAGACTAAAACCTTATTATCCCCAAAGACAAATGTTAATGTTTCCACACAAATCAATGAGAAAAATAAATAAACAACAAAACAGTGAAAACATTCATTCATTCATTATCCTGACCGCTTAGTCTGATGAAGGGCCGCGGGGGAGCTGGAGCCTATCCCAGCAGTATTTGGGTGAAAAGCAGGGTACATCCTGGATAGCTCACCAGTCTATCGCAGGGCCAACAGTGAAAACAATTAAACTTGAATAAAACCAGATGACTTCATGTGTAGAAAGTTGTAGTAGAGAGAAAGAAGTAATTATCCCAGAAACGGATGCACTGAGTTTCTGTTTGTTTGCTGAGAATAATGAATCTAATATGTGCCATAGGCAGGTTAAACAGGTGGTCCACATTGATGAAAACTTGTAGCCAACAGTTAATAAAATCCCCACCAATGTCCTTCAGGTTTTAAATGTTTACCTGCTGAAAATGAACAGAGGTGTGTTCTTCTGTAAGATAAGCTTGAAATCTGGAAACAAACTGGAATAAAAGGACCTTTTTCTGCAGCTTCGCCTGCCTCTCTTATCAGGCTGCTTTATAAGCAGGTGTGACACCTTACTAGTCCCGGCTGCATTCATCTGTTCTCATGATAAAAAATGTACTGTGTGGTTTTTTAACAGTTTGCTGCACCCACATTTTACAGATTTTTTTGTGTCAAATACAAGTCACTTTTAAAAAATAAATAGTTGAATATCATTAAATATTACATATATTTCTACAAAGCAATGTTAAAGAAGACTCTGCCAGACTAAGCCCTGACCAACTAAATTTAAACACGTTCGTATGATAAAATTAGAGAAAGTTATAAGCAAAGAAGACAAAAGGTACCGAAACTCATTCCTCAATTTAATTTTCCTTCCCTTGAATCAAGTCTTTTACAGTGAAAGTTTACTGAAAAATGCTTTTGGGGATTGTATGTTTTCTTATTTAATAAATATTTTGACAGGGTGGATCATGTTTACTTCTTCAGATCTTGGTGGGTTGAGCTGTCCTGCTGTCACGCTGCATTCTGAGCTGTATCCGGTGAATGGAGCAACCCAACAGGATTGGGAATTTGTTCCTAGAAAATCAAGTTCCTTTTTTTTGTTTTGTTTTGTTTTCAAAAAACAGGTTGAGTGTTTGTTGGAACAGAGTCACAAAGCTGCTGATTTAATTCTGAGGCAATTTGTGAGACCGTGGTGCTTTTTAACTCCTCATTCTGACTGTAAGTGTGAAAATGTTTGTGCCAATGTGCACTAAAAGGTTTTTAATTTGACCTAGTTCCTAAAGTTTATTAGTTAATGGTCTGTCTGCTTTCACCTGACATTGTAATAGATTTAAAATTTTCTTTTAACTATAGAGGAAAATTGTCGCTTAAAAGCTGTCTGTAGCTATTTCTGGGGTTTCTGAAGCTGCAGTCAGATTACATGAAATTGATGGTAGAGATGTTTTGAAATAAAAAGCCTTCACATCATCTAAGCAGCTTGCAAGATTACAAAGTAGGTTCTCATGGTTGACAAGAAAGCTTTATGTGTTTGTAACGTAACCATTTCTTTTTTAGATTGGGAGGTCTCTCCCAAAATGTTAATATTTTGCTAAAAGAAAAGGTCTTGGATCATTTATTGCTGTTATGACTTAAATGTTACCTTTACAAGTCAGAAAGCAGTGATTTATGGTGTAACATTTTAAAAGTTCACTGAATCTTAGCTGTTTAATTATCTTTGCAGACATATTTTTCCTTATGTCATCCATCCTCCATCTGCAGTAATTTGTGTTCATATTTATTCCAGTGACAGTTTTCCAGTATATTTGGAGGGAAATGATCTTCATCATTAAAACCTTATATATAAATATTTTCTTCAAAGTCCACAGAGCTTTGCTTAACCACTGCTGATAAAATCTATGTGTAAACAGTGATCCTGTGGCGTAAAACAGCAGACAAAATTTCAAAGAGTTTACATGTTTTTGTTTTGTGGCTCTTGGCAAAGTGGAGGGAATCCAGAGGAGGGTTTTCACTTTGTAGCTATCTGCCTTGTCTCTGCCGCTTGTCTCTGTCTGCAGTAATTGCTTGCTTTGTGCCCTGCATAGGTCTTTTTTCTTGGGGGAGCTCATGGTTCAGCAGTCCCTCTGGGGAGAGCACAGCAGCCAGTGAAGATTCAACCACTCCTCTGGCTTATACTTTGGCTTCTTCCAGCAAAGCTATGACTACAGAGAGCTACAAGAGCTTGGGGAGCTCAGAGACGCTCACATTCACCACCTCCAGCCATGAACCTCAAATCACTTTTACAGGCAGAGAAAGCTGGATCCATGTTGAAGTTGAAACCACAACCCAGCAGGCTGAAAAGAGAGAGGAAACCCAGACCTCCAGAGCCAGTGGCAGAGGAGGAAGAGGAAGGGGGAAGAAGAACAGAGGAGAGGACAGGCACAGAGGGGAAGGAAAGGGGAGAGGAGAAGAGAAAGGAAAAGCTGAGGAAGAAGGGAGTGGAGAAATTACTGGAGCAGAAGCAAAAGGGGAGATTCAAGTCTCTCGTCGACCAGTTGGAACAAGTAAACCAAGAGAAAGATCCAGAGAAAGATCCAGAGAGAGGGGCCACAGGAGAGGACAGTCTACCACCACTACAACCACTACCAGTACCACCAGCAGTCCTCTGGAGACCACAGCGATGAGCACAACAGAGACAGATAGTGACTTATCCTTCAAACATCAGTCCAGTTTATCTGCAGAGAACTCTTCCCTGTCAACTTCACTAGAACCACATCAAACTTTTCCATCTTTATCACTGTCAAACTCATCATCAATCTCCTCTTCTCAGTCATCCCAGTCAGAGTTCCTTTCAGAATCCCAATCTTTCCATCCATCCTCATCCCTTCCTTCTTCTCCACACAATTCCTCACCTCCATCCAATACCCAGACCCCATCCCTCTCTTCCTCATCGCCACCGCCCCCTTCCAACACCCCGCTGCAGACTCAAACCACTGGATTGGCTCCATCTCCTTATGCAGACACCCAAGACAGCTCCGCTGAGTCCCTGACATCACTTCACTGGGTTCCAGTGGAGAAAATGGCCATAAACAGCTCTCTGGATTATCCACTGTCACAGCCTGGACAACCAGAAGATGTAGAGCCAACTTGGTCTCATGTCGGTTCAGGGACCCTTTCACCAGGTAATGTGGAGGAAGAAGGCAACAAAGAACAAGTCAACATCAGTACCACAACTCTCAGCCCTACAGGTAATCATCATAAATCTGTCAACAATGGTTTTGGCAGTGTTTAACGGGGTGCTATTATGGTATTTCAAGTTTTCTGAGCTTTCTACAGTGTTACAGTGTTGAATCCTCATCAGACATGTGAACGGCACTGTTTTTTATCACCTAAACGCATGTTTGAGTTTGAGTTTGAGTTCCAGGACTCTCTCCGTTTGGTTTCCAAGGCGATGAAAAATGCGTCGTTTTAGAGAGTTTTTTTCTACTTGGAAATCCTTGTGACGTCCCGGGGGATAAGGTTCGGTGATTGGTTACCTTCTACTGGTTAACAAGGGCATGTACAGATACATCAGGCGGGTGGAAAACGTTGGATAAAGTTATTTGGAACGATGGCTGGTGAGTTTACCAAAGAGAGACATCCTGCTGCATTCGTTGCTGTGGGTTGCTGTTTTCCACTTCGTTTTCAGGGTCTGATTCAGGTTCCAGCATGTAGGGCTGTATGCTATGTGTTGACATTGTATTTTATTTTTTTTATTGAGTTCATATTAGCCTAATCCTTCTGTTTATGAGACGTTACAATGACGGCGAAAGCATTTGCGGTGCGCGCTCCTGATATAGTGCAGTGGCAGCTGACCAATCAGTGGCAACTTATATCTGGCGGGAGGCGGGGCTTAATGCGGAAGAGTCTCAATCACTCGTTTTGCCCACAGGCTGATCTGACAGCCTACGGCAGGGGTGTCCAAAGTCGGTCCTCGAGGGCCGCTGTCCTGCAGGTTTCCCATGTATTCCTGTTCCAACACATCTAGCTTCCACTAAATGGATCAAACAGCCAAAGACGTGCACAACTGATTAAGCTCTACTACTAATTAATTTGAATCAGGTGTGTCTGAGCAGGGATACATAGAAAACCTGCAGGATTCTGGCCCTCGAGGACCGGAGCTGGACACCTCTGGCCTACGGAGAGGGTCGGACTGAAGTAAATAAAGCGATTTGTGGCAATAACGCGACCAATCCCAGCCCTTCTGGTCTCAGAAATAAAAGTAAATTAGCCTGAAATGCACATAATAGTTCCACTTTAATGTTTGACCATCTGTTTGATGAAATCAAGTAACTTGTGTTTCTTGTTGGATCAATGCTGGTAAAGTATCATTATCTTCTGATTTGATCTCGGAGCAATTCATAATTCAGTTCTGAAAAACAACATTTGACTAATTTTGTTTTGGGACATAACCTTTCCTTTCCATTTTTTAATACTGTTTTGTAAAAGAAAAAAGAAAGACATGGACATATTAATTTTTAAGTCATGCTGTGTGCAAAAAAGACAGGATTTGTGTTTATCTGCATGAAAAAAAAAATGTTTGGAGCCTAATGACAGTTCACAATGTGACTGGGTTGAAGAAAAAAGGGTGAAACATCCTTTAAGGCTGGCTGTTAATTTCCCCTGACCATGCCACTGCTGAATTTAGTCCAACAATTCAGTGTTTTTCCCCCAGTAGATATCTCTTATGCCCACCACAAGCAGAGATCACATCCCTGCCACAGTCTGATGATTAAGTTTGCAGCACAACACATATAAGCAAAGCTCCTGGCTGACCACCTGGCTTACTACCCATTTCTTGCTTGATAATGAGACCATGTACACGAAGCATCCTATCGCTGAGCGTTTAAAAGCCCCTGGGGCATCATGCTATCACACATTTCTATGCTAATATATTTTTGTTGCCTTTAAAAGCAGCTGAAGTTTAGGCCTTGCGAGCCACCTGCTATGGTACGAGAAGTCTGTGGATGGAAAACAGCTGTAAACTGTATTGACAAGAAGCCGAGGGCAACCATCTGGGCTGCAGGCGCTCAGTATGAGGGTTGATTGATTGACTGAGAGACCCTGGAGTCATGCGGGAAGAGTGCCATAAACACACAAACACACACTGATATCTTTGCTTCACAAACAGCAGAGGTGGATAGATGCACTTGGAGGAGATTGGACTTGAATAATGGCTTTCAGCTTCCTCCTCTTTTTCATGAACTCACTCCTGCTTTAGTCCAGTCCCTTGTGTTTGGAGTTTCATGGCGGTGGGAGTCAGTATTTGCTCTCCCGACTGGATCACAAAGCACTTCATCACTCACTTCAATCAATGGGAATTAAGATAAAATGGAAGCATAAGGTTGGGTTCAAAGAACTTCATTAGCAAAGCAGCTTGTTCTCACTTGTGGAATTGAACATTTCTTTCCACATCAAATTGTTTTAGACTGTTTCTTTTGGTGACATCTAAATTATGGTCAGTTTCTTGGTTTCTACTCTGTGGTTTCTTGACATCAAGAAAACACAACACAGAACATTTTTTGCTTTAAGTGTAATTCAAGTGTAAATTTAAGTGGGAATCATATTTCACACTTTACCAGAATTGTCTCTTCCTTGGCTGTAATTAGTCAAAATAACAGTATTGTGTAGATTGATAGGTAACATCTTAGTTACATTTTGCTGCTAACAGCTTATTGTCACAGTTGTTTGTGTCGGTGGTGTGCAGACCAGAGGGCAGTTCTCTGTGTCAGCTCCTTATAGAAACTATTGATTTTTCTGAACCACTTGCTTTAATGAACAACCAATCGTGCAAGGTTTATCTAGCACACACACTCACATGTGTTTGTAAATCTTGTTGTCATAACAGTTGATATTTGTCAAGACGCACCATGACCTTGACTGATGCGACGGGTGCGAGTGCACGTTGGTCTAGGTTGACGTACATTAAATGAAATGCATGGCTGGTTTTAGCACCTGACTTCAGCAGAATTCAAAGCAGTGAGCGTTACCATGCAACATTTATCATAGAGCTCAAGCTGTTGAGGGATCTTTCTCTGTGCTGAGTTCAATGTGATTGAAAACATTTAATTTTCTCCTTTTTATTGTTCCTGAATCTTTGTTTTGAATCATGCAGCAGCTTGATTATAAAGCAGAGGATGTGAGCTTGATATTTCTGTTCCTTGTTAATTATTGAAGAACCTTAGCCTTGGGGCTAATGATAGGCAAGGTATTGATTTTCAATCATCATACCATGAAAACACAAACACACAAACCTGTGCACGCAGACACCACCCCCTCCTAAGCAGCCTTCAGTGTCAAAGCCAGAACTAGCAGAACAAAGCCTCCCACAGCTGAGGTTTTGCTGCCAGACTGAACGAGTGGTGGTTTTCAAAACCCTTAAGTTGCTGTAATGAGCAGGTCATGGTGGGTGGGGGAGTGAGGACACGTGGTAGTGCGTCCATTGATATGGAAATGGTTGTTTGTGGAAGGAGACCACACACAAGCAGACATTTAGGGGGGTATGAAGCGCTCAGCGGGAGGTCTGTTCATTTCTGTTGAGGATGGCTAATGTCTAAAGTTCTCACACTGCCCATTATGCTGATGGAGTGAGCCGAGGCTTGCTTTCCATATGGTAACCATGACAACTGCGGCTGTGAGTGGATGGTGGGGTTGAGGCTCTATGGCTTTGGATACTTTTTAAAAGGGACAAAGGTGAAATGGATATTGCATGTGTTGTAGCTGCTGGTTTTGGCCGAACTTCACAGATGGAAATTCAGGATGCAACTCCTTCGTATTTTCTTCCTTAGTCATGCAATGATTTGATTTTTTTAACTAAATCTGAGCTGTTGTGAGAAAACTAAGTTTTAGTCACCTGTCTTTGGAAGGTTACATTGGAAATGAGTATCCCAGGTTCAGATATGAGGATTTATAAAACAAATTAATAGATTCACAAATTGTCTCCCATATTTTTCCCAAATATACCCCCTCCCCCTTCCCTCTCTGCCACCCACCCATACATGCCACCCCCACCCTCCATCCCGATGCTCCTCTGTCTCTCTTAGTTGAGTTGGAGCCCTGCGTGACAAACCCGTGTCTGCATGGAGGAAAGTGTCTTCCTCAGGGAACGGGATACAGCTGCTACTGTCCACAAGGATACGCTGGAGAGAACTGTGAGATTGGTGGGTGATGCCTACCCCCACCCCACCCCTCTCCCCGACACACACACACACATACACACGATGACATACAGACACTGTCACAACTTAATGTCAGCCTGAACAGAATGAAGCAAAGCTCTCTAACGGTCAATTGGCAGGTCAAAGGCCAAGCTGCCCCTCACAGCGTGAGAGGAGGTTGCATGGAAGATGGGTCAAAGTTTATGTTTAGACTGTCAGAAAAGAACCATAAAGTCCCTCAAATGTCAAACTGTGCTGCTTTTCACTTACATGTTTTTTTTTTAAATTTCATTTTATTTTAATTTTTTTCTTTTTTTTGCACAAACAAAAGAACACTGAAGTCATGCTACAGAGAAAAAGGAATTTCAGGGATATGTGACCTAAATGACTGTGCAACACAGAAATTTGTTTCAGCCTGATGATTTTTGCTTTTTTAACTTTTCATTAACAGCTAATAAACTTTAGCACACCTTCGTAAATACTTAAGGTCTCTTGCAAGCTTGCGTACATGTTGTAGAGTTAGGTCAGGGCCTCTTTTGTTTTTTATTTTATGCAGCAGTAGAACTTTGAGATTTAAATTTGCACCAAATACTGCACTAATCTTTCATTCCCATGCCCCAAACTTTCTGGAAAACCATCAATGGGAAATTATATTATGATGGAGAGAGACAAAAACAAAAGCATGAAAATCTCTGTGTAGAGGTGTAAATATTTCAGAAATGAAACTTGATATTTTACACACATTAGACATGTTTTCTTCAACAAGAGCAAAGTCAGGATTGCAAAGAACAACTGAAAGATAAAAATGGACATATGTGATGTGATTTTTATGGATACAGACCCCTTTACATTGGTTGTATCACTATCTGACACACAAGTATAAAACCTGTCTAACTTGTTCACCACAGTTACATGTTTAGGTCATTAAACCATTATTACATAAGGAAGTAAACACCTTATGAATAAATTAACCACATTTAGTGACATATTTGCTTCACGGTTTCAATAAAAAAAAGAGCGGGCGTACGTATATACCATGAAACTGACAGCTTATGGCCCATGTGTAGGTATACAAGGTTGCTTTGTAGAGTATTTTTAGCATTTGCAGTAAAATCTCTATGAGGAGCAATTTCCCTTCTGCATAATGGATTGGATGGACACTGGGATCAGATTTTAAATTTTGAGTAACAAAGAGCTGCGATGATTTTACAAGAAAAGAAAGTTGATGGTGTGTGTTCACCTGTGACTTTATCTGTCTTAAGTTCAATGAAGATTACAACACTGGAGTCTGTCATCTTTTATTTCTATTTATCTGGATGTCACAAAACAAGTTATGAACATACATTCATGATTGCTTTTAAATATACATTATTAGCGGTCAGGTTTTCAAACTAACATAAAAAAAATCAGCTAAAATGAAACATTGTCTCATCAGATATGTGTTTGGTGGTTTTCATTCAGAAATGTAAAATCTGAAATTGTTAAAGTTATATTTTATGCTTATTTGATTTTTCACTATTTAGCCTGTTGGAAGAGTGATAAACGTTATATGTAAATTATTTGCTTAAATCTCTGTTTTCAGTCTTGACATCTGTACTCAGCAAACAGCCTTGCTTTCATTTATTGATCTTTTAAGAGCTGCAAACAGATAAACAACCTCCACTACACAATTAAAGTCAGACATTGAAGATTTTGCTGCCTCATCGAAGAGTATAACAGAAAAACTGGATTTTCAAAACAGACTTTTCAAAGTGCCTTATACTTATTGCCTCACACTGACACATCGACACTCACTTTTGTGGTCAACCAAGCGCTAGTCCAGATTAATATTTAATTGTTTTGCAGCCAGAACTCAGTCAGTCTAATAATGAAATGTGAAAGTCTTAGATAAGGGTAAAGGTCACTTAGTTTGATCTGTCAGACACATTTAGCTCCCCGCAGCCGCTGACCTTCATCCCTGCTAAGCTTTTTTTCCCTGGAACTAAGCCACCATTTAGATTTGGGGAAATAGTGTGAAGTTAGTTTGAACTTGTGATTAGCTTTCTTGTTTCACTCTTGCTGTGAGTTTTAATAGATTCCCGCAGTCCTGAGGTGCATCTGTTATTATGGGTTCCAAAAACCCCCACTGCGGTGAAGATTGCATGCACTCCATTTACCATGATAAATTGATACTTATTGATCCCGGTAGAGGAATGTCGCTTTTCCCTCATTTTCTTACCCAGAGCAGTTGGAGAGCATGGACTGCTGTGGAGCAACAACCCTGAAGCTTGTTGGGTTTCTGTCGTTGCTGAAAGCCTCCTCAGCAGGGAGGAAGTCTGCTAAATATGGGATTGATCCTATGCCCTGTGGTCAATTTCAGAATGCTGCTGAATCATCCAAGTCTGCAGTGTAACTGCATGCATATAAAGGCAATGCAATGTGGAGGTGACACCTTGTCCTCGTTGCAGCCTTTTCATAAATAGAGACAATGGATGGAAACAAAAGCAAGGATTAGACATACATGGAGACAACAATACTGAAAGGTCTTTTAATTTCTTCCTTTTTAGAAAAAACAAGAAAAGTAAAAGTCATCACACTGTGTGTGTTCTCCTCAGTGTTTTTCAGCTGTAACTATTTTCAAACATTTCAGCATTTAAAGAATGACTAGTTCAGTTCAGTTTTCATGAGTGTCACTATAGCAGAATGCATGTTTTTATTTAAAACTTGATCTGTGACTGCTTTGTTCTCACTGCCTTATCTTCCCCGCAGACATTGACGACTGCGAGTCTGAGCCTTGTGAAAATGGAGGGACTTGCATTGATAAAATTGATTCATTCCTCTGTCTTTGCCTGCCAAGTTATGGAGGAGACACTTGTGAGAAAGGTGAGAAGGAGAGCATTGAATTGTTACATTGCTAACATGTTTGTGTAATTTTTTTTTTTTTTTTTTTAATGACTGACTTGTGTAACTCTGTTTAAAAGGATTTTTTTCTCACTGTGCTGGTGGAAATAAGCCGATCAGTGTGCAGCGTCTATTATTTTGGCATGTCATAACACAATATCACAAGACACATCTCTCTTCAGCTATCAGGAAATGCCAAAGGGCTGCAGGGTGACAAATGCTGAATGGATTTTAAGATACGTGAAACATTTTCTAAGCATCAGCTTCCATTTACACATTTTTTTACACTAAGAAAAATGCATGCTATTTGCCATTTCCTGCCTCTTGGCTGAGAACAGTAGATCTGACCTTCAGCTCTAAGCTGTAATGGAAATTTTTTGTCACAAATTGCATTAAACAGCCTGAGTGTAAACAAAGTCAATTCTTTAACACATCAAACTGACAAAAAATGACCAGCAGATTTATTTTCAAATACTTATCTTTCTCCAACTACTCCTAACTGCAGTTCAACCACAGATGTTTGGTAGTAATACTTCTTTTAAGCAGTGTTTTCACTGGTCATATGTTGTATGACCAGTGAACACGTAAACACGTAAAATTTTATTTTTAAGTTCATTACCATCAGAAAAATGATCAATAAAAGTTTCAGAGAGGCACTGTAAAAATACGCAGAACTACATAAATGAAATATTAAAGCAAATAAATGTCTTAATAATTGTTGAAAAAGGAAAATAATTGTTCTGCAGAGAAACAACTAAGGGAGAGCAAAGATGTTTAAATCTTTCTTCTAACTACTAAAAAGCCAGCTCTGTATTTTAACAGAAATACTTTTGATACAGTCATACTAGTACGGAAAAGAAAATATGGGATCCCTTTTAAGTAACCAAAGGGGCGTCTGTCAGCAATGAGCCCACAGAACTGGGTTGGCAGTCCATGTTACAACAACAACCAAAGCAAAAGGACTAAAAATAGGAGGAAATCTGGTCTCTTGAGCTTGTTCGGTGTGAATAATGAATGCAAACAAAGAGGAAAGATTGATGTGAGCATTTACATGGTACATGTATTATGTCAAATGCAAACATTCGCAACTGCTGATTCACCATCTCACCAGTGACAGTCATCTCCAGCTTCAAATCTCAGCTCTGTTTGTGTGAGAGTGAGTGTGTGTGTGTGTGTGTGTGTGTGTGTGTGTGTGTGTGTGTGTGTGTGTGTGTGTGTGTGTGTGTGTGTGTGTGTGTGTGTGTGTGTGCGTTGTGTGCTAGCAGTAAGGAGGATTAATGAAAACCTTTGCAGTTATAAATGAATGCACAGACTTCGGCATTATTAATGAATGCCAATAGTGCAGAAAGAGGGCCACATGTGCCGTGAATGGAAAATATGTGCATATAATTACAGTTCATTTATTTAGCTGCTCAAAATGACACCATCATATATTTTAGTCTTTATTTGCCAAATGAGACGGAACATTTCTGCTTCCTCGAATCTTTTACTGACTTTTTACCTAATCGTTATAGCTTTCTGCATTTAATTATAATATATGGGAGAAATCATTTGAGAGTTCTTTTATTTTTTCCTGCACAGATGTTGAAGGTTGTGAGCATGGATGGAGGAAGTTTCATGGCCACTGCTACAGGTATGATCCAAAATGCTTACAGTATTAGAACAAATGGAGTTACAATCTATCTGCCTCCAACCGCAGGTGCCTCATCCATCTGTGTTGCTTTTTTCTGCCCTTGACTTTTCCGTGATGCCCTCAGAGTACCACTCTGAACCATTTAAACCTATTTGGCTGCATAATGTATGAAATGTGTATTTTCATTTGCATTTGTTCCATAGGTACTTCACCCACAGACACACCTGGGAGGATGCAGAGAAAGACTGCAGAGAGCACAGTGCCCACCTCACTAGTGTCCTCTCCAACTCTGAACAGGAGTTTATCAATGGTATGAGTGACTGACTGTGTTTAATTTTGCCGTAATCTGTTCAAAAACATCAAACTTTTCTCAACAAAAGCAAAAGACTAACAAATCACTTACATTTATTTCAGCACAAGCTCAACTGTTCAGTCAAATGAAAACATGAAAAATAAAAAATAAAAATAAAATTGTAAAAATAAATAGTAAACATTGTTATTAAAAATAAATTGTAAACATCCTGTAGCAAAGTCAAGGTGCTTTAATGTGAAGAAGGACACAAAGAACCTACATTTAGAATATGATGCAGGGAAATAAGTGTCAGACAAAGTAGGATAACAGGACATGAAGTTGTATAAGAGGGGAAAAAAATGACAGAAGAATAGATACACAAAAACAAGCAGATCTATCCATTGCCATGTTAGTGTTAAAAGCATGTTTGGTATATTGTTCTTTGTTTCAGGTCTTGGTCATGACAATGCCTGGATTGGTCTCAATGATCGCACAGTGGAGGAAGACTTCCAGTGGACTGATGGCAATGATCTGGTCTGTCAATAGTTTTCAGTTCATGAGAATCTTTTTTTATATATATATATATACCAAGTCTTTAAAAACCTCCAGTTCATTCAAGAATATTTATGACCATAAACAAATCCAAGATAAAGTGATGAAACATGTAGAGTAATTGATTAAAACTTAATGGCTGAATAAGAGGTTGATTATTCTCTAGACCAAGTAGTTTTAGTATGCGGCAACATTTTCCACAAGATCAGCATCTACAGATGTTTTCACAGACGCTCAACAAATCAAGTCAACAGACAAACCTGCACAGTTACAACAAGCCTGTAAGCAGGATAACCCCTAAAGAAGCAATACGGCATCTCATGCTAACGCAAGCCCTTTCATCTTGTCTTCAAACCCACTTTAAGTGTGTAGTGGTGTGTGTTTCTGCAAACAGATGACACTTTACTTTTACTGTAGCAATCACAGTTTCATCCGTCTGCTCTCTAAGTGTGCATGTCCAACATACACACACTATGGCTCGCAATCCCTCTCTTGGCCATAACCCTTCTTTTGCAATGGTAAATTACACCTTTTCTTTTAGAAATCCTTGTGTTCCAAAGGTGCTTTACAAAAACGGATAGGGTGACTTAGGTCAGATGGATGCTCCCAGGGTAACATCTGCAGGTCAGCGTGTCTGACGGGCATCTGGGCCAAACCCATTTAAGACTTTAAAAGCAAGTAGGATTTTTAAATCAATCTAAAACCTAACAGGAGGTCGGCATAGGGAGCCAAGCTGAGGGGTGATGTGCTTGTGTCTTTTTGTCCCAGTAATGAGTGTAGCTGCAGCATGTTGAATCAACTGGAGATGATGGACAGAGCTCTGACTGCTATCTGATTGCAGCAATTTACAGTAGGCATGGTGAAAATAGGGCAACAAAGCCTTCCAAATCCCCCAAAGCATTGGTTAAAGGTCTAGATTACCACAAACTCTTTGATCCCTAAAAAAAAAGAGGGATCTTACCAAGGAGAGGAACAGACATTTAACCTTATACTGAAAAAAAAAAAACTTATACAGTCCAACTTGGTAGAATGAGTTTTTCAGGAAAATTCTAATGATGCATCACCTGCCAACAAGGTTATTATCAAATGTGTGAGGATTTTGACTTTTTGTAAGACTTTGTGATGTAACCATGATTGCAGAATTGTTGAAAAAGGTTTAATTTCTCTGATTTGTCTGTTGCTGGATGTCTTTTGAACACTGTTCCTGCTCCTACTTACTCTTCAAAGTTGAACAAGAGCGGTTTGGTCAAGCTTGAACGTATGTTTGCAAACAGACACTGAAAACTGCATCTCTGTCTGCCTTGAACTGACATTTATCACCAGGCCTGTGTGGATGTGATTTAATAAGCAGCCAAGCAGTGGAGTTTTTATGACTGCATTTGGAACAGTGCATTTGAGCAACGATACAGTAAAAACAGAAATCCAGAAATGCTGTGTAAACTATTTTGGCAAAGAGTTTTTCATTTTCTATTACAACATTTTCCTGATATATATGCCAAGTCACACACAGTCCTCCACGTTTCATTTATGAGAAAGTACCATTTTAATCTTTTCTTTTACAAGTGAAATGAAAAAACAGATAATTTCCAGTTTCACAGTACCATCATGACAACAAATGTAGCTGACTTCTTAGTCTTGCTAATATGCAGGTATATGAGAATTGGAGGGAGAGCCAGCCAGACAACTTCTTTGCAGGCGGTGAGGACTGTGTGGTGACCATCGCCCATGAGGATGGCAAGTGGAATGACGTGCCCTGCAACTATAACTTGCCCTACATCTGCAGGAAAGGCACAGGTACTTTGTTTGTCTATGCATTGACAGAATGTTCTTTCTTTTTTCTGTTTAATGAATGATAATGTTTTCTCAACATGTAGAAGGTTTAATAATCATTTCATAAGCAGGGACAGTGTGCATGCTTCTGTGCGACCAGCTGGCCACCTGTTAGTCATCAGTGCTCATCATCACCTCTCATTCTTTGTATGTGGAAAAACACTTTTTGTCCACAAATCATCCCGTGGTTATCCAAACTTAAACATCACTTGCTCTTTTCCTTCAGCAAAGTCAACACAGCACATACTTCAAAAATTAATGACAAACACAAACTTAAGTGAAGATTGTGATTCAGTTTAAAACACGTATTGATTTCTTAGAGCAATCTCAATCTCAATCTTCCTCTTATTGGCGTCTCTGGCTCCACTTACACTCAAGCAAATTACAACTCTGAACTTGGAGTAATAGCCAGGCTCACAAACACCATCTCAAATTCCTGAATTGTGATTTGCCAGGTTGTCTTAGTGCTTACCCCCACACCTTTGCTCAAGGATTTAACCAACCTCAATAGGAATGTAGTTAGCTTGTAGGATGCAAAGGAAGCACAGTGAAGGCATAAAGCTAGGTCAGGAGGCTTAGGAGGGGGAAAGTGAAGGGTACAAGAGGGACAGGGAAAGAGGGATTAAGCAGTTTAAGAGCGTTTGTTTGTCTGGCTCTGTGATCTGGCTTTAGTCCCTGTCTTCTGAAAAGATAAATTGCCTCCCTCTGGCTTCACCACAGCCTCCTCACCATCGGTTGCAAGAACAAGTCTGCCATCTAGAGGCAACACACCCAAAGCGTTGCCCCTTGAATTATAATTTTTCACACATGTTCATTATGCATTATTGCTTTTTTCTAACAAGTTCCCAATATTTGACAAAACACAGACAGCTATAAT
The DNA here is from genome assembly GCF_933228915.1 of Telmatherina bonti. Taxonomy (NCBI): domain Eukaryota; kingdom Metazoa; phylum Chordata; class Actinopteri; order Atheriniformes; family Telmatherinidae; genus Telmatherina; species Telmatherina bonti. Next base: position 24,877,171 of record NC_136625.1, on the reverse strand, counting down.
TATTACATCACCCTCTTTTTGACAAGAGTTTAATCTGGATGAGTAATATAATTCAATTTTATTTTATTTGGCAGTGTTATGTGGGACCCCACCAGCAGTGGAGAATGCCCATTTGGTAGGTCGGCGGAGATCACATTATGACATCCATTCAGTGGTGCGCTACCAGTGCTCTGAAGGCTTCTGTCAGCGTCACATTCCCACGGCACGCTGCCGGGCCGATGGGAGCTGGGAGCGACCCAGGATCATCTGCACAAAGTGTGAGTGTGAAGTTTAAATCTTTTTTATGTCAGGCAATTTAATTTGGAGGAAATATTTGCATGCCTGTGTATCGTCATTTGTGTAGGGGGTTGCTTTTTCTCTGTACTCTTTGGTCAACACAATCACAAATACTATCGCTTCATATAATAATTTGTGTCATGTTGCTTTCAGCACTTTAATATGACCTGAATGTTGATCATAAGGTTGCTGATGTTCAGAACAAGGCTTGTAGTAAACAGGATTCTTGTATTTTGATCACTGAAACTACAATAAAACTGCAGACTGGTGGCTTCAGGGTCTGGGCACTAACAATGAACTGCAGCCAGTCCAAGAACTAAGACAGTAGACAATTTTTTAATGTCCTCCCTAATCTAATTTAATCTAAGCCTTGTGCTTTCAAGTGTAAAAGAATAAGCATAAAAAAATCATTTTTATTCCACAGCATGTCTTCTTTGGGCATCATACAAAGTACTTTGGGTGCCTTGAAAGTGCTATATGAATTTATTATTATTTTAATGCACAATTAAATGGATAATTATGCATGTTTAATTTACCAGAGTTCAGGGATCTTACACATGCATCTTTGTTCCTTTTGTTTTATTTCTACAATACACATTTAACACTGACCAGGAAAAACACCTTTCTTCTCTCCCTGCAGCTCGGTGCTCACACCGATACCGACGCCACCACCACAATCCACACCATGAACACCGCAAAAACCGGAGACATGGAGGGGAGGGCCATAAAACCAGAGAGGATACACACAGCTACTACTGAACCAAATAATACATCTGCAAATGCCTAGGTGCTAACCATGGCCCATAAAGACAGACAGTAGTTCACATGACTCCCATCTAGTTTCCTGCTTCTTACCACGCTCCCTGCTTAGCTTCATTCTTCTTCATATATAAAATCATCTTATTCTAAGATAAAGCTTATCCCATAATCCCATTCTTGAGTTTGGTTATTTTGATGCTTTCTTTAACTGAGGTCCATGTGAACACTTACAGCTAAACTTACTCTTAATACCCTCCTTAATATCTCGGTAGAGTAACTTCTCCACCTGTCTAACAAACTAAAACCCTCTCTTTGCCTGTCAGATTTACAGCAGTGTGTGAGTGTGTCTGAGTGTATGCATGTAAGACAGAAACTTAGAGAAGTACCACTTTTTTTTTGTGAAGTTTGCTGTTTTGACATGAAAAATAACTTAGTATTCTGTTTGCACAGACAGCAGTGATACGAGATAGTGTTTCAGCCCTGGCAACCCTGAGCTGTTTGTAGTGTACTGTAGTTACTTTTTCCATAGCGCACCTGAATAACTAGTCAGTTTTATTCTACTGATATGCTTTTTTCTAATATTTGCTGTTTGTGTAATGTTACTATTTATTATGAATCATTTGTTAGTGGAATATGCTTACTTTTCTACTTATACTCCAGAGAGCAGGTGTAACGACATTTTTTCTATACCAGTATGTAAGTCCAACAGTCACTCAGTAACAAAAGGTATTATTTCATTGCCTCTAATTGCTGTATTGTACATATTGTGTTGTGTGTTCCTGGCTGATGCCTGATCAATAGTTGGACCTTGTCTAATATAACAGACTTACCCAAATCCATAAGAACTCACAAACACAAATGTCCCATTCATTTAGATTCTGTGAGTGGGATAGTAAAAGACCTTCTTGAGATGAACATTTGATTGTATCAGATTTGGTAAACACCTTCAATCTTTGCACGGCTGTATTTACACAATGCGTAGAATGTCACTATTTTTGTCTTTGGTCCCTTTGATATTTGATCGGTCATCCACTTTTATGTTGTTCTTATGACTTTTTGTCCTGCTGTTGTATTCCATTCTTAATAAAGTAAATAAAATGAACATTTCTGATTTTTTCATTTTTAAAAATTTATTTAAGCTACATTTTTATTTAATTCCTCTTTTGCCAGCATAACAAGATCTGTACTTGTTAGAAGTTGACCAAGTAAGATTAGCTGATTTCCAAATAGAATTTGATGAGAAATTCCTTCAATGTGTGAGGCATGTATGCTTCTAAACTTGGGAATTAAAAGGACAAAGATTTGATTAGATGTGTTAGTTTTTTTAACCAGACAAAGTTATAAGAACTGGTGTTCTTATAATGAATTAGACTTGATTGTATTTATAACTGGACTGTATCTAATTTAACTTATACTGAACTTGTTTATCCACAAAACAACAGAATTACTAATGTTAGAAATTGGCACAGCAACAAAAAACTGAAATGTCAGTCTTATAGTGTCAAAACAGCAAAGAGCTCAGAGCAAACATTCCTCTATGTGGTTGTAAAGACAACTATCACAACACTCATAACAGACAAAAATCTCATCTCCTTGGGGGTTATTTTCAGTGGCAAAAGACCTCTGGTTCTGTGAGAATCAGACATAGCCCATGTGCTACGTTCTTCTGAGTTCCAAACTGTATAAATATATTTAGGTTAGGGGACTTTGACAGCTTTTGGAAAAGAGAAAACCTTCTTTGTACCACAAGCTGAAACACAAGCCAAAAGTATAAGTGATTCATTTTTCACAGATGGAGAGCTTTTCTGTTAGAGTTTATGCTCATTTCCATAATAGTGGTCAAAAGGCCATGTTTTAAACTACATTTACATAATATTTATTACAAAAACAAAACCGAAACAATAATAATAATAAAAAATAATACCAGTAACAATAATAATAATAATCTGAAAGTCATCTCAAGGTTCAGCTGAAATTCAATTAAAATCTATATAATTTGTATAAAATATACCATGTAATTTAAAAAATAGCCTAGTTACCAACTTTGGAAAAACCAGCAGAAAACATTGAATATTAAGTTTTATTTAATCTTGATCTGAAAAAGAAATGGTCCTCTTGCAAAGACTGACTCAGAGAGGGCTGCCATCTGATGCTCTGATCTGATTACTCTTCAGAAATAAATACACAAACTTGTTCAGTGGTTCATTTGCAAAAATTTAAAAAAAAATTGTAAACTGAATTTTCATGATGAGGTACTTTCCCTTGCTACAATCAGTTGTAGAATCCACGGGTGTATCACTTCAGACACTTGGGATCTGCAGAATATGATGCATAAAACTTCTGTGCCAAGGTTTGATCTTTGCATTTTAAAGGTTTCTGGAGCTGACTAACTTGGGGAATACTCTGGTATTCTTTCACAGATGTACATTTAACAAAATCTTTTCCAAGTTTACTTCTGAAATTAAGACACTTTAAGTAAAAATACGCATGTCAGCAACTGTGTTGGATAAAGTGCTTTATCCATCTAAATAAACACAGAAACCAACAGGCTTTATATGGCCATATTGCTTACAGGTAAAAAGATAGCAGGATCACTCTGAAAGACCATAGACCTCCGGAAACTCCCTACTCTATTGCCAGCTAAAGATTGTTTTTTAAGGAAGCATCTGGGCTGACAGCTGTGCTCCCCATACAGCAAATCTGTCAAATCATTATCTTTACGATCTGAACAGCAGCACATTTCTTTTCATCTTAGAAGCTGAAACATTTCCAATCCAAATACTTAATAGAAAATTTTGCACAGATTCTTTCATGAAAACAAGCTGGAATGTAGATAAATATTTTGTAAATTACCAGGTTGGTAAACAAGTTATCCCAAGGAAGATAATACAGTTAAGTTCGCTGCCAGTTAGGAGACAGTATAACTGTGTTTGCATTGTCTTAGTCAGCCTTTACTAACAGTCTACACAGCTGAGTCGGCATAGTCAAACAGCTAGACTGTGATCATTTCAAGGTATACTACAACACTTTGCCCTTCTTAATTCATTACAAACAGATTACAATGGATTTTATGTGGATATCAGCAGCTAAATCCCCGGTTAGCAAAATCCTATGTCTTCTCAGATGGAAATCGATCACAGTGGAGGGATTTTCATTTGTCAGACTTAAACTGGAAATGGAGTGTGACAAGATTACAGTCTGGTGTCTTGTTAAAGCATGCTAAAGAAAGAAAAATGGCCACAGATTAATAAGTATTTTATTCAATTCCCTTTAAAACACTGAAGGTTAGATTGAATACCTAAAAAGGAAAAAATACTGAATATTTTTGCTCTCATTAGAAAACACTATAAATTTTATTCAGCATGTGAATATTTCATGTTGTTACCCAGGGTAGGCAGGGTCTACCCAAAACAGAAAGGAATAAATTGAATTATTCCATTTTAATAATTTCTTATGTTTTGACTTTTTTATCATTATTTTCTTTATATATGTAATCTTTCAAATTATAATTTCATATAGTCTGTATACCTATTGATTTTAAAGTGATGGTATTTGGTGCTTTTCATGGGACATAAAAACAACAACAGCACCTCCTGCTGGCCAGCCAGAGAAGCTGCACAAGTAACTCACTCCTCCGGCCAATCCCACAACTACTATCGGTGCTGCTCTTGTTCGCGCATGCGCAGTCAGTTTCCCCATATAAAACTCATTTACGCAAAAAAGCAGGAAACTACAATGTTTTTCCTTTTTATATCGCTATAATATGCCAATGGTCTGCATACATTCATACATTGATTCACAGAGAATTACTGAATTGATGCTTCCCTCTCAAGCTATCTGACAGACGAACCCGGCAAGCCCCCCTCAGAAACACTTTTAAATGCACTCAAAAGGGGGGGGGGGGGGGGGGGGGGGGGGGGGGGAAGGAATATATATATATATATAAAAAAAAAAAAAGCTCGTCTTTATAGAAAAAAAACGTGAACTGGTTGCCATGATGCCAATGAGTTAATTGGAAGAATCTAGAGACTGCTATCGAATTTTAAATGATGTCTTAAGCAGACACTTTCCTGTCTACACATACATGTTTGGCGTTTTCGTCGCAATTTGAGACTACCTGCCTACACAACCCTGGAGGGCACGTGCCTGACAATAGCAACTATCTGTGTAATAGACTCGTGACAAATGTGACATGATTATTTGTGCGTGACCGTTCACCTACATCCAGAGTTCACATCTTATCAGTTTGACTGCAGCAGAGTTGAGTTGCAGTGTTGGATGACATCACAGCTGGGGACAGTATTGACCACAGGGGTCATAGTGCAGTGAAACCACTAAACCAGTTTGAGAAAAAAAATGTATTTGTTTAAGTTTAGAGGCACAGAAACGCATCAGATAAAAAGCTCACAGACTGAGTGTACCTTCAACAAGATCAATGCAAATGTAATTCAATCAAAAAGTTACACTGATAATAAGAACAGTTACAATAATAACAAGAAAAAGAAGAGTTGCAAACTAAACTGCTTAGTTACAGACTTCTTACCCACATGGACAAACACACACACACACACACCCCTCATTTTGGTTGTAGAAATAGTGACGAATGGCTAAAATTATTTAGGGTATTTTGACATTTGTAATTTTGAGTTAATCAACCCTCATGCTTTGTTTTTATCAAACTGTCAACGGGGTCATGTGAAGCCTGAGTTTGTTATTTTGCTTGTCAGCAGCTCCACTTATCCAGAGCATCCTCTCCACAAGTGTTATATTCAGTTCATGCAAGATGAGAGCAGTAATGGTAATCACTGATCCTGGCGATTATATATGAGGTAAATTTACTAAAATCTGTGGAGTTTTAGTATGGAATCATATAGGTTCTCTATGCTTCTTATTTCTATATATAGAAATAAGAAGCATAGAGTAATGCTGTGCATTGTGACATTTAGGATCCAAGTTAATAGTCTATGCTTGAGGAGATATCGGCCAGGTGTCTGAATGAATCACCTGAAAGCTGTATGATCTGGCTGCAGTCCTCACCTCCATCAACAGCTCTCTTATCAGGGCTCAACAGTCCATGCAGGGAGTGTTGTGTGAAGGGGCTGATTTTGAACAGTTGAGTCAGAGAGCGTTTCTGGATTTCCTTTGACTTTCAGGGTGGAGAATGAAGATTAAAAAAGTCCCCCAAAAACACTTTCTTGTCATGGCATGAAGCATTCCTCAGCATTGGGCAGCTGGTGTGCTCTCTACTTTTTCTTCTTCTCATTCTTGGTTTGTCCCTTAGGAACAGGTGTCATAAAATGAGCAGGGTTTGTATGGCAGCGCAGGGCTAGGAGAGCTGGGGCAACTCCAAGCAGCACATTGAGGGCGATGACAGGCCATCGTTTGTCCGCTGGGGCTCGGTAGGTGAAGGGAGTGCGGGAGTGAAGAGATGCTCCAATATGACACCACTGGGTCTGGACAGAATGGCGGCGGGAGAAGGGGAAGGTCAGCATAAAGCCCTGAATTCTGTCATTTCAAGGAACATCATGAACGTCAAAGACACGGGTCTATTTACCTGAACCATAGCTCCAGCAAAGAAGATGGTCCAGTCCAACATCCAGCGGCAGCCGGGTGTCTTTAGGCCGTAGATGAGGACAGTGAGCAGGGGCACCGCATAGAACAAATACACCAGCATCTAAAATAAGTGGAACCACTAAAATCAGTTGTTTTAAACAAGAATAAAAAATACACTGATTTGATCACATTGTGATGCTTTTTTATCAAAGTAATGTTTTTCCTCTTGACTGACCATAATCCTGGGAAACCCAACTGGGTCTTTGAGGTATGGCTCATACTGATAGATGTAGGTAAAACAGATGTCAAGAGGACAGTCCAGCACTACCTGAAGTGAAACAAAAAGATATGTTCAAACATGTGCCCCTATGTCTGGATGAGTGCAATCAGATACTTGAGCCGCAAACAAAAACAGTGAGACTCGCGTAGCTTTACTTACCAAACCTCTGAAAACAATGAAGGCCATGGCACCCAGTGACAGGAGTGACAGAAGCAGATCCACAGGTCGAGACAGCAGACTCTTCTTCTGCTCCGCAGCAATCTAGTCAACACACACATTCATAGGTAATTCTACTATGTGTTTACTAACATAAAATTAAAAAGATGGATTACTGATTACCTGATATTGACATTACAGATAGAAACCAGGGTAGGCTACTGAAGATGTTTGCAAAAGAAAAACTTCCTTTGAACATTTTATGGTTCAATTTTGTACTTATTAAAGCTTAAAATTCAAGTTAAGTTCTAAGTTTTCTGTCATCTTTGGTTTAAAGAGGCAAAACAGCTAAATTTGTTATTCATATTCTTTTCATTCTCTCATTTAAAACCGGTTTCAACATCTTGCCAGAATTAAGAGAAACAATTATTGCAAAACATATTTGGGATCATCCAGAGACTAATCTTGTTCAATGTTACAGTTAGTTTGGATTTTAAAAAACCAACTAAACACCAAACATGTCAAAATAGATGACCTGCAATACATCTGCAAACATTTAAGATGAACACCTCACTCTGTTCTGTAGATATATTTGTTTAAATTAAACAAATAACTACTGAGAGTTACCTTGTCTGCTGTGATGATTGGCATCTCCCTCGGTCTGCTAAAGAGCACAGATGCTGCCCAGAAAGGCAGCAAAAAGAAGGGAACGTTCCTCCAAAAGGCTGGTCGAATGTTAGACCCATACTTACCTGAACACATGAACGCATTATAGTTACGAACAAAACTGCAGTTCTGAAAAGACAAAGTTTTAAAATGTAGGCATCTCTCACCAATGACCACGCCTGGGATGAAAACGATTTGATGGGCGATGGAAGAGCCAGCCCACAGCAAGCCCAGACTTCTGTAGGACTTCCTACATGGACACAAAATCAAGAGGATTCATTAAAAGTCTGAACACACATTGGATAGGTCATGACAGTCAGGATGCTACGGTTTACCCTGCAAACATGCGGTGGATAATCACGAGAAGAAGGGTGAAGTGCACAACACCCTCCCAATAAGACATCATCACAGCATAGGCAGTACTGAGGTGAGGCTCGCCCTGACAAGAAAAAGCAACAGTTAAAATAAAAACCTTGCAATGCAACTTTTAACATCTTTGCCAAAGAAACAAGAGTACAAGTTCAGCCTTGCCCATCTTACCATCTTAATGTAGAAGTCCATGAAGCCAGAAATGAACCCATCTTGCTCTAGAGCATTGGTCAAGCCCACCATGCAGGTAAAGCAAAACTCTGCAAATACTTCACACATACACACATAAGCACAATTAAATAAGAACACTTTGTTTCACACAAATGTGTTCGTACCATAAAATAAAGGGTCCACTTTTGTCTTCTGCTGCACTGTGAGGAGGAGGAGGAGGAGTAGAACAGATCCAAGGATAACCATTCCCATTCCCAGGATAGGAAGAGGTCTGTAGACACAGAGAATCTATTTTTCTGTATTTTCTGTAAAATCTGCAGCCTTCAAGTATTTGATTGTAAGCTAAAGCACTGAGTCCACTGGTGGACTGGATCATTTAATGAAATAAAGAATAAAAACAACAATATTTAGAATAGTAGGAAAGAATTTAGCATTTTTTTAAGTTGTGATTTTGGCAAAAACTCCTAGAACTGACTGGGTCAAGCTGAGCAATTGGTCAAAACAAGCTATTTGGATACTCCATTCACAATATGCCAACTTTCTGACAAGTTGCATAAAGAGTACATAAAAAAATATATCCAGCTGAAGTGCAGATTTTGCACATATAATCAACAGATTAATGTCCAAATCCTAAAATAGGACTTCAATTGTTTTGTTTGTTCTGGACAACCCCTGCCAAGCTTAAAATCTCACCTGGACCCCATGAGAGACCAAAAAAGAGGGAAAAAAAGACAATATCCAGCGTAAACTGACCTTTGCCAAGGGAAACCTCAGATAGCAAAGACTAAATAAAATTGTACTTCCACATACTGTATATAGCAACAATACTATCTTCTTGATCAGAATGCAGTCTGCATAAAGCAATGTCTCACCAGTTGCCTTGATAACTGTATATACAGACTTTTCCACATTTTATGACAAACTGGTGGTCATAAAACCAACAGATGTAACAACTTAGCAATGCTAAACAGTCAATAATGTCATAAAAAAATCACTTATAAAACTTGTGAGTTGGCTCAAAGTAAGTTTTTCATCATGATCAATGGGTTTGTGCAGCAGTGATTAGAGCCCCAATACAGTTTCAACCTAAGTAAATATTGCTGATAACCATGATCTTTTACTAATTATGCTTTACTTTTACATTAAACAGCCAATTTAGTTAATAATCAGGCCTCATTTTCACAAATCCATGGTCATTGGGAAACCGCAGTCCTGCAGGATTAATGTTTCCCTACTCCAACACACCTGATTCACATCGAATCAACTTAATTCAACAATTTATTAAGATCTGCACAGTTCCTCAATAATTTGGAAAATGTCTGAAACTTGAAGGCCAGCAGTCCTCAAGGACCAGGGTTCCACACACCGATTTAAAGAGTGTATATTAGCTTCATTAGCTAAATGGTTTGTTAGTACACAAAATGCGTGATATTATCATCCTAATTCATGATTAACGTAGTCTTCTTGTTAAAAAAAATAAATAAATAAATAAAATAAATAATAAAATTAGAAATTGGAGCACCTACACAGATCTATAAACAGACAGCACCAATTTGCTTTGGATCTATTTTGGACTACCATTTAAATTTTACTCATTACTCCTTTTGTTTTTTTGTTTCCATTTGTCACAGATCACTTATTTTTCTCAAGCTTGTGAGGATCCTGATCCTTTCAGCAGTAAAACCAGCGTGCCCCGCCTCCATTCATGCAGCAACCTGCGGCCGCAAACTTACTCCTGAAACGCAGAGATGTTGTTCATCGTGAACAAAACTCCAGGAGCCAACAGAGAGATCAGAAATACGCTGACTTCAGCTGGCGGCCTCATTCTTGCAAACGTGTTCCTTTAAAAATCCCGGATGACTTCTTAAATAGCTCAGAAAGAAATATTCCCAGTTAAACGCGTTTATTGGCCCGGAAACGAGGCATGTCAACTCGCAGCTTTCAGTCCGTCGCAGCCGAATGAAGGAGAAGATTTAAAGGAGTGTCACTGGTGGCCTTTTGATCTGTGATGAAGCAACAATGGTGCTCCAACACGTCTGATATAAAGCAGCATGTTTCAAAGTTCACCTGAGGGCTCCTCTTCGTCCTCCTATGCATAACTGAGAGCCTCTATGGCAGCACGTTACTGCCCTCTACAGGCTGGTTGAGTTGACGGTTGGTACTTTTATTTCCAAAGGTTACAGCGTGTCAGGCGAACATTAAAGGTGTATTTTCTCTTCTGCAATGCTGTACTAGGCTCCGTCTTCATTTGTGTCCATCTCTCAGAGTTACAGTCCATATTTCAGCCTCAGTTACAACACTTTTGCATGCAGTGCGTCAGTGTTTTCACACGTTCGTGGCCCTGAGGTATGGAAGAGTAAAAGTGCCACAATGTCTTAATTAAATACATAATCAATTAATTAAATAAATGTGTCATTAATTTGTTAAAACATTAAACATAAAATTAATGAATTAATTAAATGTGTCATTAATTATTTGAAATTGGAAATAAATGCACAAATGTATATTTAATATCAGTAATTCATTAAATAATTTTATTACATACATACGTATATATATATATATATATATATATATATATATATATATATATATATATATATAGATAGATAGATAGATAGATAGATAGATAGATAGATATATGCACTCAATAAAATTATTTCACTATAACATGCAATGAATTATATTGCATTTTATAGTGCAATACTGGTTTGGGGTAAATAAAAAGGCAGTGAGCAGAGATTTGTTTGTAGTTGATGTTTAAACATCAGTCATGAATAAGACCTGGAGGAAGATGTTCCAGTGTGATGCGCTGCATCCAGCACAGGAGACAAGTCTGGATCCTGGAACAATAAAAAAAAAAAAAAAAAAAAAACTGCTGACAGTCTTATGGAAGAGAACAATCAGGAGTGACCTGACAAGGATTTTGTAAATAATCCTTTAGGTAGGTAAATTATATCAATGTCCATGAATGTCAGTCAGGATTCTGGCTGCAGAAATATCTCAACCTGGTTGTTGTTTATTAAAGTATGATCAGTAAATTTATACTAGGTTTTTTTTGTTTTTGTTTTGTTTTGTTTTTTACTTTTTAAAGACTAAGCTTGAATTTGCGCCTCTGCTTTCAAATAATATGCTGTCAAAGGATTGTATTTGCACAGAATGAGCCTGAAATGACAGCGGTCATGATGCACATGTTTTCCAGGGGAGTGTTATCTCTGGTGTTCCCTGCAGTTCATTTAAGGAGCCATCTGTCCTATTTGGTGCAAGATTAAGAAATCCCGCATCTGATGTTCTCAGACTTGATTAAATTCTGGATTATATGTGATGGAGAACATAAAGTTCAGAACAAAGATTATTTTTTTTCTGTCAGCCTGTAATTTTAAATGTGTCATTGTAGTCACCTTACTTTCATGTCTTGCACACAGTATGTTGATTTCTACCACTTTTTGTCAGAGTATATGAAAAGTGATGAGTCCAAACGCTGTTGTGCAAGTGTCTTATGGATGAATAATGGTTATGAAGTAGGCCTACATCTAATGCAACTTTATCTTCTGTAACAAAGCTGCTGAAGAGGATTATGCTTCTGTTGCCACAGAAACTTGGTGACCAGTGGAGAGAGAGAAGAGAGAGGGGTGGGGAGTTCATGAAGAGTAGCAGCAGTCGGAGAGGTGGTTATATATACGCAACCCTTTGCCCATACAGCAGACACGCTTTTTTCATTTGAGGTGACACAAATTCTTTCACCCAGTCTGCCACCATGATTAACCCTTTGATCATCGGCATTATGACGGTAAACACTTCTCTAACCGTCGTCTACTGGGCCTTCCTTCTGGGCGATGCCTACTTAAAATGGTTGGTGGAGCCAGAAGACAAACCCAAGAAGGTTGTCACTCCAGCCTGAAGGAGTCGATATGGATCTGCCTGACTGAGTGACTGGGTGTTAGTTTGCTTACGAATATTTCAGCTTGTAGTGCTTCCTGTGGAGTCTAATTTGCTACGTATCTGCTGCTTTTCTTTCTTTTTTTTTTTTTTATTTACCTGGAGAAGACTGGGAAACCCTTAATAGTTTTAAAAGTACCAAACCCTGGGAGTAACTGCTCAAGAAGTCGTCCTTAAAGGTAATCTTTGCTGAACTTTTTATGTTTTATCTTTTGTAAGTGATCCTCTTATGGTTGCTGTGTCTGCTGACTCAGTGAAAAGCTGGTGACAGTAGCATGTGTCAACCAAATCCTGTCAAGGATTACTTAAGAACACCTTGATAGTGACACAGACGGTGTTACTCTTCTGGTGGCCTCATCCCGAGACACATTCATTTCATCCCAACTTTGGTCTGCTTCTCCATCAACCTCGTCAGTACCACTCTGCTACATGGCTCCTGTTTTCTACTGCGGTCTGCACCCAGTCTCTTGGTTCATCCTCTTTTCGAATGTAGCCATCACCATCATTGAATGGCAGTTTCTCAGTCGTGAGTTTAACAGAATTATGGCAGCAAAAGAAGAAGAAACCAAATCCTAGAAGAAACGTCTTTCATCCCGATGCTGCACCGAGAAGAACTGTGAGGATAAAAGAGAGAAAAAGCATTTTGATCTGCGTACTCACCTGTTTGTGTAGTGATCATAGTGATGGTTTGAAGAATTAGTGCTGCCACCACAGTGACCCCTTTTGTTTACCTGACATTAACCCTTTGTTGTGTATTTGTTGTTTATTTCCAGAGCTTTCACAGTAGAATACACACCCCTTTGGAAGTCCTTTCATTCTCAAGTCAAGGAGAAGAGCAGAGTGGCACCCTTTTGACTTCAGGTAAAGAAATTTATCGTGCATTTTTTCTCATCTTCTCCTTTTCAACCATAGTTTTTCCACATTTTACCATTTCATCTAAGTCACGCTGAATAGTGTTTACTTTTTATAGCTAAACTCATCATAAACTCAGGTTCCGCTTTGCTATAAAACAAGAAGTTAGCTAAATTTTTAAATGAATTATTTTTACAGTGTATTTGAAGAGTATAAGTTGAATAACTGCTGTGTTTAAGCAGAGTTAAAAGGAGTGTGAAGTTTACATATTTTAACACAAGATAAAATGGGCTCACTTTCACTTATCATATTTATATATTTGTATGAAACATGGTTAAGGACGATCATAAGCCTCTTTGGCTTACTGTCCACCTCTACTCGCGTAAATCTCTAATCACTGCAGATGGATGGAAAGCTGATATTGCTCTATGACCGGCTCAATCCTATTAACTCTGTCTGTCCTATTTTCCCTTGTCCTCTCCTGGAAGTTTGACCCAAGAACCCTGTTGCTTCTAAAAAATAAAAAAATTTTAAAAAAAAACTATAGAAAAAAAGGAATGCCAGGGCTTAAGTCTAGACAAAAGATTTGGAGAAATAGCACAGGCATACTGTCAGCTCTTGTCTATTGGACTACATTTTTGTTGAAACAGCTTGTTCACATTAACATTTCCATCTTTCATTAAAAACTGCCACAGGACGGTACATTTCTCATTCCAAAAAGTAAAACAGCCCCAATCCTTCACATCTTCCTGTAAACTCACAGTTCTGAAACAGTTTCAGAGAGCAGCCAAACCATGAGCCAACAACCACTTGTGCCCCTGAGCGCATCAGGAGGAGCCCAGCTTGTGAATCTCTCCCAGCTGGTGTTTGACCACCGACGCCTCCTCCAGCTCTACAGACGGAAGGAGGAAGAGGAGGCCTATTTCGTGGACTACATTCCCCCAGCAAGGGATGCCATAACTCTGCCACGCAATGTAGTCTACGTCCTAGTCGGGGTGGTGTTGATTATAGTGGCCACTTACGCCATTGTGGGTCACCTCATTAAAGACCTGATGCATGACCTAGCAGGTAACCTCAGGAAAGGAACATCCACAATTAATACCCTCCACCACTTATCCATCACTGTGTCCACTCTGGCGTCCATATTTGTGGTGTTGTTGAGTCCTTTCTGTCCCTGAGCATCAGTGTGTTGTTTCGTTACCCCCCACACCTCCCTTTTTTTTTTTTGCAAATTCTTTTGTTTGATGGAAGTTTCCTTCACATTCACCCTGTGGTTTGTGTACAATGGACACCTTCTCCAATGTGTGATTGTTTGTTAAGATGAATTGTTCTACTGTAATACTTATGACATTAACTTTTTATTCTACCCAGACTCTTGAAACATGTGTTTCAAGTCAGTATCTGCTATAAAAATGTTGATACTGGCAGTAGAGATCTATTTTCGGCTCATCAATAAATGTTGTGTCTGTCACTATTAAACAACAATCTGAACAGAGGAGTTGTTCGGCTCAAAGGACTGCTGATTAAATAACCAAGTAAAGGGGCACCTTGCTGATTTTTTTTAAAAATTTTATTTCTCTAACTGTAATCACAACAGATTGCACAGTTTCTTGACACATGATGTTACCTAAATTCAAAATGCTGGATTCTGATTTCCCCCAATGCAACTGAATAGTATCATTTGAGAACTTCCACTAAATGCTAAATGTTTGTTTCTGTTTCTTTGCAAGTTTTGTCTGATTTTTTTTCTTTTCTATTTAAAGGAGGTAATATTTAAAAGTGAAGTGTCCTCTGAAGATGTACAAAATCTTAATCTTTATGCTATGTTCTTACAGACTGGATCTTTGGCCCAAAACCAGTGGAGGAGGATCCAGAGAATGGGAGCACAGACACAGAGGAGGAGCGGCGGCTCAGTGTTTCCAGTAGGCTGACAGAAATTGGAGATGAATTGAGGATGGCAGAAGAAAAAGATGTGCTGCTGCCTGGTTTTCACCAGGTAGATGGAGGCCGACGCCGTCCATCCACCCCTCCTCCACTGAGAAGTGCCATCAGTACATCCTATCCAGGAGAAAAAAGGACATCCACTCATAGTGTGACTTTTACTTCCCCTGTTGGCCCTTTTGTCACCTCCCTTTAAGTTTTCATCACTTTGCAAAAGCCGTATCTCATGCAGTATCTCTTTTCAGTGCAGTGATCAATTGTCTCTTTGCTATAGTGTTGTATAAGCTGTTCAATGTAAAACCCTAGTAGTTTGTGCTCATTTTACAAGAAAATGCTATATTTATACATGAAGTATTAAATGTTAACAGTATCAAAAGTCATTGGTTTTATTATCAATGTATTAATATAAATATAAATTAAGTTTAATATAATGATTTATTATGTAAAAAAAACTATGTAAAATATAAAAACTACATGCATCTAAAGATGTAAAAAGACCCATAAACTTATAAATGAAACTAGACAATGTGATAAAGACAAAGAAAATGTGTATCACTTTTCTTGCTCTGGTGTTGGAGTAAGCTTGGTTCAAGTAAACAACTTAAATTATACCAGTGAGTTGTGTCTTGTCTGCTTTCATTAATCCATCTTACCTTGCGCTAATACCTGTTTGTCAGGATGGTGACCTTATTTATAAAGACTGAGGATTAATGCTCATCATCCAAATTATATACTGTCCAGTTCTGATGTAAGCACAGGTCCGACAGACAGACAGACAGACAGACAGATAGATAGATAGATAGATAGATAGATAGATAGATAGATAGATAGATAGATAGATAGATAGATAGATAGATAGATAGATAGATAGATAGATAGATAGATAGATAGATAGATAGATAGATAGATAGATAGATAGATAGATAGATAGATGCGTTCTATGCATAGATAGAGGCGTTCTGCTGACCTTCAGCAGACTATCTCAAGCCCCTGCAGCTTATCTATTTTCCATGTGTGCAGCTCAGACATGGACAGACATGCTGGAAGTTTGTACCGGGATGCTAAATGAAGAATTTCCAGTGGTGAGATATTTTTTATTCAAATTTGACTAGCGTATGTTTAAGTTTGGTCAAAAGCTTGACAAGCCGTTAGAGGATTTTTGCTATAAGAGTTTTAATTCATTCTACCGGCTGAGCTTTCATCAGGTTTATGTAAACATAACAATGTTTTAGGATATGATTTGATTTTAACAATGGTAAACACATGACTTTTTTTCTGATATTTATTTGCTTTGAACATGCACTTAGATTAAATCCTGAATGCAACAATGACACTGAGATATGAGGTGGACTCATGAGCTGACAGCACAGACTACCACACAGCAATGGATGCACCGTTGGAGAGCTTAAACATTCGCCAGAAGGACGAAGACGGTACTGTGCTCTACGAGTCTTACGTGCCTCCTTCTCGGGATGCCATTCACCTGCCTACATATGTGTTGTACCTGCTCATAGCTGTCTTCATCGTGCTGTCTGTTCTTTATGCCATTATTGGCCATCTCATCAAGGATCTCATCCACGACTTTGCAGGTCTGTTGCTGTTCTTGCAGAGTTTTTTCTGCTCAGTATTCCTACTGGTAGTGCTTTTCTTTAGTATTTGTCTGCATTTTTCCATGTTTCATTCCTCTGTAATTTCCAGACTGTCTGTTGGGAGAGCAGCCTGAAGAAGTAGTGGTGAACTACTGTGAGGCCAAGGACAAATTCATGGCAGACTGGGCCCCAGAAACCTCCCCTGAACTGGAAGCAATGGCTCGGGCAGAGGAGAACAAGATGGTTGACAGGGACTTTATGAAATCTCCAGCCATCTGGATCATCTCCACAGAACCGCGAGGCACCAGGACAGGGCCTCGTGTGGTTTTTGGGAAGATGACTTAGTCATGACAAGGGAAATTAAACATGAAGATGGAATAAGATCAAATGTGTCCTGCTTATGCAAACTGTGCGCTGTATGATGACTGACATGGCAGTGATGTGAACGAATGTCTGTCAAATAGCATTACTTTGTTAGGCTAAATATATGTAATTATCTTGTAAGTATTGAGATAAGCTCTGTCTTCATAGGAGCTGCATTCTTAAGTGGTCCTTCAAGGACATCTAGTGTCATTTATGGTCATTACAAATGACTTAAATATAGATGACTGTGTATTAGCAACTAAACAAAGTAATATCACCATCAACATGCCTTACACGACATTTAATTTCCAGAACTATTGTCTTAGCATGTTTGACAGTTTCATTTTTTTCTGTTAAAAACTTACATATTTACATATCCTTTTCAGCTTATACAGTCATCCTCATATTTACTCTTACCCTTCCAATAAAGAAAGGGCTAAATTCACAGTAGTGACTCAAATAACTGGAGACTAAAAAAAAGCTATAATAAATAAAATTTTGTAAAGTTATAATTTAGTGAAATAGGACATTGCTTTTGAATTGAATTGAGCTGAAAAAAAAAAAAGATTTAAAAAAAAGACAAACTAAGCTTTCCTGGGCAGATTGGAGCACTTTGCTGAAAAGCAGTGGGCTAAAATACCAGTAAATAAATGCCAAAGTCTGACTGAGAATAACAAAAAACACTTTATTGCAATGATTTGCTCAAAGGATTGTTCAACAAAATATTTTTCTTACAAGTGACGTAAACCACATTAGTTTATCATGCAATCTGGTCCTTAACGAGTGTTAAAACCAGGCAAATACAACCTCAGGCTAAGAAAGGCATGTGACCTGTTGCCCCTTATTATTTAGTGAACAAAAAACTTGCCTGAAATGCAGAAAAATGCACTATAATTTTAAAAAAAAAAAGTGTCATGCTGTTCATTATATTTTTACTTATTGTTACTTTTGTCAAGTTGTACTGTATACTAGTAACATCACTCTTTCCCTTCTTTACTGGGAGAGTATGAATACAGTAAAGGACAACTGTCTGAGAGTTGTTAGTCAAGCACTGCTGCACTAATAGTGGATTTTGTTGTTCTCTCTGCTGATCTAGTTTTAATAAAAGACAAACATTTTAAATTGTTCATGTTCTTTTAGATCATTTAAATATTAAGTTTATGAAAAACAAGCTTTGTTTTTGTATAAATAACATGAAAATGAAAAAGTATTAGTCTGACTGATTCTATATTTTCTTCAGTTTTCGATAGATACAGATATGCAACCAGTTATTTGCAAGAGCA
This sequence comes from Telmatherina bonti, assembly GCF_933228915.1. NCBI lineage: Eukaryota > Metazoa > Chordata > Actinopteri > Atheriniformes > Telmatherinidae > Telmatherina > Telmatherina bonti. The sequence continues at coordinate 24,858,974 of NC_136625.1, read as the reverse complement.
AAATCTGGTTTAACCTTGGACAGAAATGTTCTGTTTTGTAAAATTCAATTATTAAGGTCTTGAACACAGAAGCAGCTAATTTCAGACTTTCTGTATGTTTTTGATAACTATTTAATAGTGACACCACTCCAACAACTATGTATAAATGGATATGGATGGAGACCAACGCATCCATTCGTTCAGCAGTCACCCAATTCATCTTGCAGATTATCATAAGAAACAAACCCAACTGCCATTAGAAGTGGGTATATAACCTTGCTGGTCACCAGGCCATCACAGGACAGACTACCAACCAAGATCTCATTCAGACAGATCACTTTACAATTACCATTTGACTTAACATGCATAAAGTGGGAGGAAGCAGCAAGCAGGTACAAAAGAAGTGTCTTGCAGGGTTGTCATCTAAATTAACACTCCTTTAAATGATCTTTCTAGTGTCACAAAACTCATTTTTCTCCCAGTGCATTCACACATACAACCAAATAAGTTCAATATAAATTTACATCACATTTATTGAGATAACTTTACTCTCGATTTTATCCAGCATTTCTACTTTTATACTATTAAAGTGAACATGATACATTTCAACTTTAAAACCTTGTCCTGGTCTTGAGAAATCAAACTAAACCTACTCAAGTAATTTGATTAATAAAGCCTGAAACTATATTTTAAAGATGATTGCAGTATCTATTTGCATCTAGATAACGACAACTCAAACAGCCTTCTGCTTTGAGACATATTTCATATTGGCTATACATACATCGTAAACTCAATGTCTTGTTGATTTAAAGGGTTTTTGTTCACTCAGTATGCTGCATCAGTCCAAACAAAGGCTCGCAACAACAAGCGCTGCAGAGAAAATCAGTTGCAACTCTGGACCAGAGGGGGGCGCTGTCGTTAGACAAAATCCCACAGTCCTCTTTATCGTCAGTGTTTTATGCACGAGAGAAGAAGAGGTCATTTATCTCAGCTGAAACAAACATAATTGCATTGTTGTGCCACAATGGTCCCTTATCAGTAAGAGATAATAAGACTAGTTGTTGTTTAGGTTTAGAACAGTTCATCCCAAACTCTTTCTGCTGCATTTGTAGTTTAGGAAGCAACTACTCATAGCTCGTCCACCTTTAACAAGATTACCAAAGTTTACCCTCTTCACATTCTCCAAGTCTAAAAATAAAAAGCAGCATCAGGTCCTTACCAGGTAAATACAACCTCAGGCTAACAAGGACACATGACCTGTGGCCCTTTATCATGTAATGAACAAAAAACTTGCCCAAAGTGCAGAAACTGCATATGAAAAGGAAGCACAGCTAATGCTTCACCCTGACCACCTTAAAGTAAACTTTTTTTTTTTAAATTTTATTTATTTATTTTTTTTTGTTTTAATTCTGTACAGCTCTCTTAAGGACTCACCACAGTATTCCAGTCAGACTGAAGTCTGGACTTTCCCTGGACTGCTGCAAGACCTTGATTCTTTCTCTCTTTATATCAAAAGTTCTGTTGTAGATTTGTGATTGGCATAATTGTGAAATACTCACATTCAGAGGCAATTTGTGCTGCCATTTGACAACTGCTGTGAATCTTTTCACTTTGTGAATGTTTGGAAATGATTTCCCATCGCATTCAATAACTCAAATGTATTTGTAGCACATTACAGCAGGAGTTGTTGCAAAAATAGTGGTCTGGTCCAGACCATGATCTAGACCACTGTAATGACTATGTATTTTTTAAAAGGACCTAAATTGAAGGACTTTAACCATTTTTTTTTCTCTGGATCATTACTAATTTCTTTCTTCCTTGGCATTTTGTGAGCACACGCCTAAATGCTAAAGACTGGGAAACCCAAAATATTTGCTTTCAGGTCTCAACACTTTGTAATTGCTTAGTTAATGCCATTGTTTAATTAAGTGCACTTAACCAGCAGTAGCTACATAACTACTTCATAATTTCTTTAGAAGGAGAACGTCTTCCCAATATAGCTTTTCGCATTATGCTTCTTATAGTTTTGGTGATAACAGATTCATAATGCACAGATAAAAAGGCATCATTGATCATTTTGCAAAGCTTCACGTACAAGCATCCATTATTAAGCGTTTATCATTATTTTTATTAGTATTATTAAGCAGGAATTTGTGATTCTAAAGCCAATTTACAGCCTAGATTCAGTCTTCATCTAACTTTGTATGAAGCTTCTATTTAGAAACATCTGCTTCTTCCATTGAATCAGAGAATACAGTTTCACCATGCAATTTTCTTTCTCCTTGGCTGAACAGCAGGGGCTCTGCTCTGGGGGCTCGGTGTCCTCCTTGCACGAAATTTCAGGGCGCGCATCCTTCACACACACACACACACACACACACACACACACACACACACACACACACACACACACACACACACACACCCTCCGAACCTGAGCGATGTGCAGAGCGGTGCAGCGACCGCTGCAGATAACATGTCCCTGTGTGACTGTAGCAGCTTATATTAAAAAAAACGTCAGTAATGGACGGATGATTTGAAAGAAGCGGCTTTGCGGCATGGATGGCTGTTGACTGAAGGAGCAGCCTATATGGATTGGAGCTCATCTTCGCCAGAGCAAATCTGGGGAGAGCCAGAGAGGTAAGGCAGGATGAACCGTGTGCTGAGGCTCGCATCGCGGCGGAAGACAGCCACTCACTGGGTTTTTTTTAATTTATTTTATTTGATTTAAAACAGGACAGACAAACCTTGGTTATGAATAATCCATATTATTTCATTAGAATCGGACCATCTCACCTTATTTCAACCATTTATTGTTCAGCTTGCCACTCAGCAGGCCATTTTCTACACACAGTATGTGGATGTAGCGCTACACTGCATGGATCGGAGGGTTAAAGCAATAGAGGCCGCTTTTGACTTTGATAGGAGCAATGTGTATATTTTCCTTAATTTGGCTGCATTTTAAAACGTTTTCAGGTTTAATGTGACAAAACTTATTCTTCCAGCGGGTGATTTAGGCCTACTTTCAGAAATTACCACACATTTTTGGTGAAATAGGATAAGAAAGGACGTTAAAGTGGCCCAGTTCTGCACCTTGGGAACCAGAGTGACTCAGTTTAGCTAGTCTGAAGTTATTTCCTCTATACTCCATAATAAAAATGAAATTTTATACATTTAGAGAGAATTTTGACTGACATTCTTCGGAATCCTTAGGAATTCATGATTATTTAATTATAGCAGCCTGATTAAAATTCTGCATGCAGTGCACTGTATGATATGTGGGTTACTGCATCACAAAGCCCTCCCACACACAGAGGACACTGGGACAATATGGACCACACTGGTGTTTGTATTAAGAAAACAGTTGTGAAACGTGAAGCCCTACCCGACACAGCTATGTTGCACTGTAGACTATTTACCCACCTGGTTAACTTTTAAATATGTGGCACACAGCAACTGTCTTTACATTTCATGACCCAGCAGCAGCTGCTAGAGGAATTTACCATGCACTGATCTGGGTGTCCTGTAGGGTGGTATAGTCCTGTATGAACAGAAAGTAGGCTTGTCCAGCATTTATAATGGTCAGTGATATTATGTATTATTCCACTTTTGTTGTCTGCTTTAAAAAAATGCCATGCACTTATTATTTAGTGTGTTTCCTGCCGTCTAATTAGTTTTAATTAGATGGTTTGAACTGTTTTTTGAAATCCAAGTCTTTGTTCTGTATAGAAGCAGCTATTTGGGGTTAGTTGAACCGTGACCCTCATATGCTTCTCCCACCACCTCATATGTTCCCTGCTGTGACCCTTTTGCAGGGGTTATAATTGAGAAGAGCTCTTTGTTCACAAAGTAAAGCTGCTAGCTCCCTCACAGTGGTTAATGTTTAAGAGTTTCAGATGTTTTTGGTGTTTGTTCTTTTTAAAATGTATATATTAGTCAGTCTATCTCTTTCTACTATGCTCATCTAATCTTTGTGCTGTCATTTTGCTGTTTCTTTGACAGTGCTGTGGAAGAAGAGGCTTCATCCAAGATCACAGGTCACATGACAGGTTGCGTTCATTTTTGTTGCATCTTGTGTGAAATCATGACATCCAGACAATTTTTGCAGTTGCCTGATGAAACATGATTTTCTTCACCTGTAGATTTTTTTTCTTTGTTGCATTGTGTTTTTGTGACTTTCTTTATTCATTTTCTCCTTTTTCTCTTGTTTAGATCTGTGTTCTGATGAAACAGACAACTCTCCTCCTCTCCAGCCTCATACACTCAAGCAATTTGAACAGGTGAGATCCTTTGTTTTCAAATAGAGGAGCTTGATGTGACTGAAACTATCTTGTTCTAAATAAGTGTATTAGTATAATATATAAAGTGCTCCACAGTGCCATCCTGTGGATCTCTTTCTTTTCTACAGAGTAGCTCAAGAATTGAGGAAATTGGAAAAGTTACCCTAAAACTCGTGCACAAATCCAAACTATGTGGAGAACAGACAGTACAGAAAAAAAGAGAATATCTCCAGCTGAAAATGTTGGATGGAAAACACCTAGAAACCTCCTGCTATTTTAATCTGCCTCCAGGCGCTGCATGGCATACTTTAGGTTTCTAGTCTCATATGTATTATTACTGGACAATGTACAACTGTGTCTGCTGGGTATTGCTCTGTGACGCATCTCCTCCAGTGCATTTAAGCAAATGTACTCCAAACATCTCCTTAGGCATGCATGGGTCATCATTTGAGGACCACCAGTCATGGTCGTTTCCCTCCTTTAACCCCAGTACGTCTCCTGGTGGCGGAGTGATGGCAGAGATCTTTCTCTGCCACCCTCTGCTGATGCCTTATAGGTATTGGGCTCCCAGTCCCTATATTTCCTCCTTATCCACAGGCAGAAGCTGCCCCTTTCTGCTCTCTTTGCCAGGACTTTGATGGCAAGTACAAGTACTTTGATAAAAAGTACAAATGAATGTTCAATATTCTGGCTATGTTGGAAAATATTGCATCACCTCAGAGGCTTTTTCTACATTGCAGACTTAAGGCATTCATTTCTAAAACTATCTTTGATTATACATGTGGTTAGAATAAAACACAGCTGCTGTAGAAGGAGCAGCTGAGCGCTGTTGGAAAAAGGAGATGTGACAAACCAGTCACAAACGAAGCAACACCTACTCAGCTGTAGTCGCTTACATGGCTGCCCACCATGGATGTGTCACTTTTACATCAGACATTAACACTCCATAGCACACGTTGCCAATTATTTGCACAGTATTATGGCTATCTGTTAGACTGATTGAGAACTGAAACGTGAATGTATGAACATGAGCGTGGCTGCACTCGGTGGAGTTGTTAAAAAGCACCGTCTGTATATATGATGTCATTCCTAATGTTGTAGCGAGACGTGAGTTGGCGCCTAGCCTATCTTTACTCTGAATTATTTAGCAACAGGACGCAATGTGACACTGTAATTAGCACACTCACTGAATGCATTCAGATTTTAATATGACATAACTGCTCTGTCTTGGTTTGTTGACCACACAAACCTGTTATTCTTTCCTTTTTAAAGTCTTTTGCTTTATTTTACTACTTTTTTCAGTTCACTCTTGTCTCAGAGGGACATGCAGGGATTCACCACTTTGCGTGATTCAGGACACCTCCCTATTAATAGCACTGTGGCTCCCAGCTCCCAGATCTCCTATTTCTTTTAACTTCTTTCCATTCACTTGTTTGCCTTGCTCACGCCAGTCTGTCTTAGTTTATTTCACAGTCCAGGTGAGCATTTTGTCTCAACACTTTCTGATTTTTGACACTGCTGCAGATTTATCTCCACCTAGACGTACTCAGAGCTCTCCAAGGAACTTTTCTTTAGTGATGTTAAATTTTTTAAACTGTTTGGTTGCTGCTTTCAACCACAGACCGGGCAGTTAGCAAAGACTGTTGTATACGAATGGATCCAACTACACAACAAACTTCTCCATTTTGGTCCATTAATTGCTAATTGTTGAAAGAATTGGCTTCACTTCAATAACAATCTAAAAACAATCACAACAATCCTATGTCATGAAATGAGTGAATACATTTGTCCTTGGAGTCATGATAATATTAGATTAATTCACCCTATCAGTGCACTTGTGTCTGATTATGATTCTTGTTATGTCAAAACACTTCATAACACATGTTGCAGCTGTGTCCACTCTACAGTCTAAAGCTGCTTTTTGAACAAGAGCACCCAGAACTTAAATGGCCCAAGGCTGTTTTTCCAAGGACTTTTGTTGTATTTATGAATAATAACAACTATTTCTGCAGTAGAACTTTATTTTACTGGTTTCATGAGCAATTTTTGATCAAGGCTAAGGTGACCAAGACAGAAACTGAGAAAAAACAAACAATGGAATTACTTGATCAGTCAGATCAAAGGTTCAGCAGTCTCAGAAGTATTACCTCCTTATCAGGCCTGTTGTAAAGAGCCACCCCCACCCCCCTCAAGCTCTTTCTAGTCTTTAACTCCTACGGTCAGAAAGGTGGAGACTGTGGAAAAACCCCTTAACATGGCCATGTTCCTGAGAGGGTTCATGCAGGTGAAATAAGGTTGTGCTGCATTAACTTTTGGAAATCACTCAGCAGGTTTAGGTCTGAAATGGATGGACGTGTTTCTCTATCGATGACACACAGAAGTCATAAACAAGACATCTTGATTAAAAATAAAATGTTGCAAAAAAAAAAAGACTGGCCTTTTTCTATATAGTTTATAAGAAACATTACTTTTTTTCCACCATTGTTTGACACAAGAAGAAACAAAGTGCAATAGTTGGATAAGTTACTTTATCTAAAATATTTTTCTAGCTATAGCTGTAGCTTGATGCTAACTTGTCCTTGTCTACCCCTCTGTTCTTGGCACTTAAAGTAGCTTTCTTTTTGCCTGCTACTACTACATAAACTATGATAACTATGACTAAACCATAAGGGGCCTAAATTTCTAAATTCTATTCACTTTAAGACCATACGGTAACAACAACAAAAAGCCCTAGAGAGCTGTTGTCGGCCCATATACTGTAGTCTGCTGTTACTTTAAGGAGTGATAATGTGAGTCAGATAACTCATAATGTGAAAGACATTTTCATTGTATCAGCACTCTTATTGATCTGTAAATAAGAAACTGATTGACTGGTTTAGTTAGCAAACAACAAGAGAAAAAGAAATATCAGTTAGATTGTCACGTCTCTAATTCAGCAGATTAAAATCACTGTTTTGATTGTAAGACAGAGGTTGATGTGGAACAAGTTACAAAGTATATAAAAAAACACAGTTCTAAAAGATTGTATTTATTTTCAGTGCATTTTACAGTTAGACAGCAAAATAAAAGGGACATAATAAAACTCACATTACTCTACCTCCATCATATCAAGCTTTTGTGTGTTCCTTTCAGCATTTGCTTTATTCAGAAGGGTGAGATTTTCTCTTCATATTGTGTTGCAAGTGCCCATTTAAACTCTTTTCCTGCCCCTTCCTCCCCTCCGCCCTCCTCTCCGCTTCCAACCATCTCCCCTGGCAGTCTGGGATTCCAGAGATGACTCTTCCAGTAACATAAGTGCCTGTCATATCCCCAGGCAGACCACAACACACCATGGAGTTGACACGGCTGCATCTCTGACTGCTGGGCTGCAGAGTAGCCCTCTGCACTGCAAACACCCTAAAAGACAATTTTGTGTGTGTGTGTGTGTTTGTGTGTGAATGTGTTAGTCGTAGTGTGCATGGTTTTGCAGCTTGTGTCCCTGTGGCCTATTAGAGGCTGGGATGCAACTTTGTAAAGACTTCTTTTTGTACAGTGTGTTCCTATGGATAAGGCAGCATGTCTGACAGTAACAGGACTTTTACACGAGGACCAGCGTTGACTCTTTAAAATGGACCCCGTATCCCTCCATTATACGGACTGGTCCAAAGCAGCTGCTTTTTTCTGATTTATAAAGGACATGCCAAGCAGTGTCGGTGCTCTTTGACGGTCATGTCTAACAGTTACCGTACTTTATCACAGCACCTGAATGACTTGAAGAAGGAGAACTTCAGCCTCAAGCTCCGTATCTACTTCCTGGAGGAGAGGATTCAGCAGAAGTATGAGGAGAGCAGTGAAGATGTATACCGCACAGTGAGTAGGACAAGTACTATCTTTTGACTAATGGAACTGAGTGGTTGCTCTTTATTAGAAAAGGGTCCTTTCACAAATAAAAACATTAGCAGCATCGTATCATTTTTGCTCTGTACACAGACTTTTTTTTTTTTTTTAAAGTCAAGAGTTTGATTGTGGCTTAATAAGAGTTGATGATTCTTATTTCCTCTGTTGAACCAGCTGTCACACTGATCTGGCTGAGGTGGTGCATCATGTGTTTGTTTTACCAAGATAAAGCTAATGTTTGTTTAATGCAGTTGTTCCGGACAGTAGATGCTCCTCACTTTTCCTGTTTATAGTGTGTAGAGGTCAGAATTCATGAAGATGCTCTCATCAGTTAAACTTGATCAATTTATTCTCATTTACTGGAATAAATTGAAACTCCGATAGCATCTGTGAGACCATTTAAAAATCTGAAAAAATGTTGATTCAGAATAATACATCAAATCAAATCTGTAATTGTCTGTGGATGCACATGATAGGGTGTTTATTTATTTATCCATTTAGCTAGCACCAGTTACAAAAAAGAAATTTCAGATTTCTAATCAGACTGGAATTACCATTTATAGATGCACCATAAGTAAGTAAGTAAGTAAGTAAAGTTTATTTATAAAGCGCTTTTCACAGATAAAAATCACAAAGTGCTGTACATAAAAATGGGTACAATAACACAATCAGCAACAATCAGCAAGAATTAAAATCATCCAAGAATCAACCAAAAGCTCTTCTAAACAGTAGAGTCTTTAGCTGCATTTTAAAAGAGTCCACAGAGTCAAGCACACGAAGGGACAGAGGCAGCTCATTCCAGAGTCTGGGAGCAACAGACTGGAAAGACAGGTCACCACGAGTTTTAAAACGAGTTTTTGGAACCTTCAGGAGGTTCTGGCCAGAAGACCGAAGAGAGCGTCCAGAAGAGTATGGACATAGTAAGTCGGTGATATACTGAGGGGCCTGACCATGTAACGCCTGAAAGGTCAATACTAAAATTTTAAAATCTATGCGAAATTTAACAGGAAGCCAATGAAGACGTGACAAGACAGGGGTGATGTGGGTTGTTCTGGCTGCACCTGTCAAAAGTCTGGCAGCAGAGTTCTGCACAATTTGAAGCTTATTTAGAGTTGTCTTATTTATGTAAGTGAAAACAGAGTTACAGTAATCAATGCGACTCGAGATGAAAGCATGGATGATCATTTCAAGATCTGATTTTGACAACAACCTCCTTACTTTAGAGATGTTTCTTAGATGATAGAAACTGTTTTTGGTCAGTTGTCGGGTGTGACTCTCCAAAGACATGGCCTGATCAAACACAACCCCAAGGTTTCTGAGACTGGTTAGCATCAGCGACATGCTTAAAGAAAAGATAACAACTTAAAAGAGCATTTGTAAAGATGGCCTGTCCATGCTAAAGCAACAACAGACCAACAAACACAAGACCGGTTAGCATCACCCGAAGCCTGAAGAGGAGGAGCCTGAACTATCGGGAAATGTTATTCTGTGTGAAATTTCTTACACACACACACACACACACATACCAGTGTATATATACATATATATATATATATATATATATATATATACACACTGGTATGTGTGTGTGTGTGTGTGTGTAAGAAATTATATACATATATATATATATATATATATATACACACTGGTATGTGTGTGTGTGTGTAAGAAATTATATACATATATATATATATATATATATATATATATATATACACACTGGTATGTGTGTGTGTGTGTGTGTGTGTAAGAAATTATATACATATATATATATATATATATATATATATACACACTGGTATGTGTGTGTGTGTGTGTGTGTAAGAAATTATATACATATATATATATATATATATATATATATATACACACTGGTATGTGTGTGTGTGTGTGTGTGTAAGAAATTATATACATATATATATATATATATATATATATACACACTGGTATGTGTGTGTGTGTGTGTGTGTAAGAAATTTCACACAGAATAACATTTCCCGATAGTTCAGGCTCCTCCTCTTCAGGCTTCGGGTGATGCTAACCGGTCTTGTGTTTGTTGGTCTGTTGTTGCTTTAGCATGGACAGGCCATCTTTACAAATGCTCTGTTAAGTTGTTATCTTTTCTTTGTTTGGTCGTATAGATTTTTTGGCTGTCTTGGCCTTTATTGTACTGAAGATAGACAAGAAGGAGTGTTAGAGCAAAGCAGAGAGGCTGATGTGTGCCAAAAGTCTGGGATTCAAGCCTAAGCCAGCTGTGTAAAAGAGCAATATGAGCCAGCCATTCATTTAGAGAGGGTTAATTGTTAGTTTTACCTCCAGCAAATATTTCATCTTTTGACATTTGCTTTGACTTTCACAAAAACACCAGATGCAACCACATGAGAATAACTGAGAGAAGTTTTGTTTTTCCCCTTAGTTTCACATAAGAACTGAATGACGGATCAGTCAGGCATCAAAACATTAGGCCAACATTATATTGATACAGCAAGTCTCTTCTCACAGTTTTACGTGTATTTACTGTGAAGTGACACAATAAAGTCATGCTGTTGCTGTTTTGTTTGGCTTTGAATCTGTGCAGAGATGGAAATCTACTACATAGAGAGTAGATGTGTCTTCATGGACTAATTGTGTATCTGTGTGGTTTTCTTTCTGTGCTGTTTTTGTTCCAAAATGCATCATATTAGATTTATGATTATTTTCTCTCTTATTGCTTGCAATTCAGTGTATATCAGCAGTGTTATCTCTGCTGACACTTTTATGTGTTTTTAAACATTTTCTTTAAGTCTTTAAGGAGTGCACCATTTGTATTTTTGTTGCTGTTCTCTGTTACTAAATGTATTGGATCCATGTGTCTGTCAGCATGAAAACTACATTTACAACAAGTTCAGCTGTTGTCTGTTTATAAAAGTCAGCAGCTAACATTTAGAATTTGTTCTTTCTCCGTCCTTTTAGTCTAAATCCCTTCTGATCAGCAACAACTCTTTGATATGAGACAACTTAATGGCTCCCTGATCCAGCCAAACAAGACCTCAGCCTTCTTCCACTTATCTTTCACAGTCACCGCATGCCAGAAGTGATTGTGTAAACTGATCCTATGTTTTACTGACATGCGACTGATGTTTAATCCTTGATGAGCTTTACAATCTTGTACTGTGTGTGTGTGACTAAATGTTATTGAGTAAAATCACTTTTTATTGGAAACTAAATCTTTCTTCCATCATTGTTGTTGTTTATCTTGCCTACAGCAGAGAAATACTGTCGTCTCCCTGAAACATTTCAATGTAACACAGTACAGAGGAGGTGTGTAAGTCCTGGGTACATAGTGATCTCTCTGAGAGCTGGAGAATCTCTATTTATAGAGCAGGTTTCAATGTTCTGACTTATTTATCACATGTATTCAGATGATGGTCCACAAGACACAATCCATTCATCATTACACATGTTGGTGGGTAATGATTTTTTTTTCACATCATATCAGTTGTAACATCTTGACAAAATATATAATTAGAGAAGCATAACTTTGTCATCCCATAAGCAACAATATAAATACATAATTAGTTTTTTTGTTTATTTTTTATGATTCAAATGATTCAATTAAAAAAAAGAGATTTCAACAGAATGAACACGGTCATAATAAAATCTGACGATGCCTCAAAAACACATGATCAGTGACATTGTTGCAGGTGGGTTTAGTTCACGTGTGCTGGTTGACTTGGTTAAACGTGGAGCTGTTGCTGAGGGTCCCCCAAGCCAGGAGGGAGTCAAAGTAGCAGGTGCATTTTGGTGCGTGTCTAAATATAGAGCTGTTTTCTCGATGGGTCATTGGCTTCTTGTAAACCACATTGTTGACACACAGTAAAACAATGTCTGCCTACGTTTTCAGACTTTTTTCAGGACAAGGCTAGGATTAAAATGATTGCCTGTAATGTTTTTCTGATCATTTTGCCTTTTTAGACGAGTGGAGTTGGTGCACCAGCACATTTTTAAAATTCAACTAATCACTTCCTTTGAGTTGTCGATCTAATCTTTCTCATTTTGTCTGTCCAGAGCGTACGTGCTTCTCAGCTGACAGTGGCTGGGATTGGCTCCAGTCCTCCCTTGTCCTTGAATAGAATTAAACCAAACCAGAAGATGAGATCAGTATAGAAATAGTAACATGGAAGTTCTGGTTGACTGTTTTCGTTGCTTTTGTGCCAGTTTTGCAAATAAGCTACAATTTTGTTTAGCTGTTTTCCCAAATGATCTTTTTGATCAATTATTCAGTGTTTTTTAGTCAGAACTGTTTGACCTATAAGGCTTTAAGTTTTAGAACATTGTCATGTATTTGAGAGAATAAAACACTCATAGGAAGAAAATAAAGGCAGACTCAGCAAATGTGAGGCAGGCAGGTGTAAAAGAACAACAATACTTGTTAAAAAGAGCCCAACCCAAAGCACTGAGCAGCACAAACTTCAATATATATCCAGCTAAACTCATTTATCATAAAGCAATAAGCTAACAACAGATAACCAAAAAGCAAGAGGAGCAACATTGAGGATCTGGCAAAGAGAAAACTAGATTTTATATATTTACTGAGTGATGACTGGTGACTTAAAGGTGTGTATAGCACAGTCAGGTCCATCAACACATTTGTATACCATAACTTTTGAACTGAACAACATTTGAGGTTCTGGTGACATTGAACAGTTTTTTAGTTGAATTGTGTTGTGCTGTGCATGCCTGCACCCTGTGGGAATATGCTGCAGCAGAAGCCACTAAATCCTGCCATTACAGTCCCATCAGTAAGATACTGTGAGAGACTGCAAATCATTTTTAATTTGAGGTCTAGTTTTTGTGATCATTCATATCATTCAAAGTGCTTTATCTAATGCTACAGAAGCTCAATTTTTTTTTTTTTAAATAAAAAGAATTACATTGAAAAGGTGTCTAAGAGCAAAACACAAACCTTCAAAATTACTGTTGGGTTTCAAATGCACGATGATAAACTTAATCAAATTAAATACACTATTTACTGAAAATATTTTAATCAGTTTGATTTGTTTTGAAATGATGAACGAGATTAAAGCATGCATTGATCAAAATAACATCTTCAGATGATGACCGTCGCTATTTTTGTTTGCCCTGATCACATGCAGAATTAATACAAATACGTCTGTCAATCACGCATTTAGAGACATTTTTTGTGAACATTATGGACATAATAAACATAATGGGTTAGAGAAAGCAGCATCTGATCTGAATCCAGCAGACCAAGACAAGCAGACCTATAACTAACCTCGCTTACATGTGTTTTTTGGGCAGAATAGAAAGAGTGAGCTCTACCCTCTGTTTAAATCCTCTGTCACATAGACCAGTGTAGGAGCAGTTATTGGCAAGTTGAATGCCCCCTGTGGACTTTGGCAGGTAAACAAACTGTGGAGTTCAGCCTTTGGCTCCATGAGGGAGTATCTGAGCTGCTGCAAATTTTCCTGCTCTAAATATAACAGCCATGACAGCGGGGTCAGATATCCTGTACTGATGATACAAAACACCCACCAGTCCTGATTCACACAGCAGGATGATTACAGTATGGTGGAGAGGAGGGATATTTAGTATAACTAAGATAAAAGACAAATGAGTGAGGGGTCTTAATGAGGGTCCTAAAGAGGTTTTTTTTTTGTGCTTTGTGCAATAACATTACCCAACTGTAAAGTTTTTAACACACTGGGATATTGTCCCTCATCTCACCATGGATTTTACCCTCACAGATGTTTCCAGTTTTCTGAAGGTTAAATTTAAAAAAAAAAAAAAAAAACTTACACTGATGCTGAAATGTTGACACTAATGACCCTTTATGTTGATATTGCACCTCTAACATAGAATATCAGGTGATCATGTGGTTAATTAGTTGCTTGATGAGTTTCTCTTGGTCTGTTGCAGAACATCGAGCTGAAGGTGGAAGTAGAGAGCTTGAAGCAGGAGCTCCAGGAGAAGCAGGATCTTGTGGACAAAGCGCTGTAAGTTCACATATTATACCTGGAAACAGAAATAACCGTACTATGAATACATTGTTTTTCTCTCCATGTTATGTACTGTAGAAAAACGTGGTTAACTGGTATGCCAACATCAGTAACGGTCTTTGAAAGCATCACACCACAAGGTGGTTATGACTTCAGGGTTATGAAAGTGGTGTGTGTTCATGTTTACATGCAGTTGTGCCAATCTATGTATGGGTGAGAGAGTGTGTTGCTACTTTGAGATCGTTGCCAATCTTTGTCCTAACTGTGGTTAACACCTCATTTCTCTAACAGCTCATACTTTGCAGCTGCTGATTTTACACAAATAAAAACAGACATGAAACAAAGCA